>NC_085137.1:131012146-131087146 GCF_035046485.1 Aedes albopictus
TCTTCCAAGGATGCCCCTAGATCTTTTTCCAAGGTTTCCTCAGTAGATTCTTCGAGGGATTTCTGCAGGGATGTCTCGAGAGGTTCTTTTAACGTATTAGGGCTTTTTTTTCGAAATTTCTTTCGGGATTTACCCAGCCATCCCTTCAAGACTTTTTCGTAGTATTCCTGCACTGCCCCCACTCGCATAACAGTCCCATTTGACTTTTCATCACTTTTGAGTTAACGTTATGAATAGTCATCATTTTTGATGTACTTCCAAAAACAACAATAAAAATTACGAATTTTTATGTCAATGTATGAAAAAAAATACCAAGTTATGAGCGTCCCATATCAAAAGTACCCGCATAACAATCCCATCATGGATTTTTGTGTTACGTAACACAAGACTGAACAACTTTGTAGTGATTGTAATATTTTTAACAGTTATATATTCATGTGCAAAGCAATCTGTGAAAGTTTCAAGATGATCGAAATATTTTTCAAAATTTGGCGATTTTTCAAAGTTTTGTATGGAAACAAGTTTTCAAACTTCAAATGCCGTTTTCTCAATTCCTACTTTTTACAAATGGGACTGTTATGCGAGTGGAGGCAGTGCAGGAATCTGGCATTCCTTCACAAATCTCCACCACAAATTCCTCCCGGGATTCAGTAAGAAAATCTTTTTTGGATTCTTTCAGAAATTGATCCTGAGTTAAGAAATTCCTTTTAGGATTTATCAGAAATTTCTCCATAGATTCTTGTAGGAATTTCTCCACGAATTTATTTGGAGATTTCTCCAGGGATGTCTCGAGGTTTAAGGGATGTTTAAGGCATTTTTCGAGAATTCAATTAGATTTTTTTCAGAGATCTCTTAAAGATTACCTTTAGGAATTCCTTCAAGAATAGCTTTAGAATTTCGCCTAAAATTTCTTCAGGAAATTCTCCAGAAACTCGTATAAAAATTTGTGCAGAGATTCCAGATTGTTTCCGGCATTCCTCGAAAAATGCATTGAGGACTTTCTACGAGAAACATTACAGGAGTTTCTCTAAGCATTCCTACAGAAATTCCTCCTGATCTTTTTTCGGAAATTCCTTCAGGGAATTCTCCAGAGCTGCATTAACTAATTTCTCCAAGGATGCCCTTAGATTTTTGGCAGCCTTTCCTCAGTAGATTTTTCGAGGGATTCCCTTATGGATTCTTCCAGGAGTTTTTGCAGGGAATTTTCCAGGAAATCCTCTAGGGATGTCTCGAGGGGTTCATTCAACGTATTAGGGCTTTTTTCGAGGTTTCCAGGATTATCCCCAGAGATGGAAATTCTTCAGGAAGTTCTCCAGGAATTCGTATAAAAATTTCAGCAGAGATTCCGGATTGTTGCCGGAATTCCTCCAATGATACATTGAGGACTTTCTACGAGAAAAATTGCAGAAATTTCTCTAAGCATTCCTACAGAAATTTCTCCCGATCTTCTTTCAGGAATTCTTCCAGGGACATCTCCAGAGATGCATCAACTAGTTCCTCCAAGGATGCTCCTAGATTTTTTTCAAGATTTCCTCAGTAGATTTTTCGAGGGATTCCTCCAGGGATGTCTCGAAGATTCTTTCAACGTTAAAGGACTTTCTTCCGAGGTTTCTTTCAGGATTTTCCCCACAGATCCCTTCAAGACTTCTTCGTAGTATTCCTGCAGGAATCTGGCATTTCTTTAGGAATCCCCATCAGAAATTCCTCTCGGAATTCCGTAAGAAAATCTTTCTGGGATTTTGATCAAGGGTTCAACAGAATTTCTTGTAGGATTCATTAGAAATTTCTCCATAGATACTTCCAGCAATTTCTCCACGAATTTATTTGGAGATTTAACCAGAGATGTCTCGAGGCGTTCATCCGACGTTTTAAAAGGCATTTTTCGAGGATTCATTCAGACATTTCTTCAGAGATCCCTACAAGAATTACTTTAGGGATTCCCTTCAAGAATAACTTTAGAATTTCTCCTGAAATTTATTCAGGAATTTCTCCTTGAAATTCTTCAGGACATTCTCCAGGAATTCGTATAAACATTTCTGCAGAGATTCCGAATTATTTTTTTTTTTTTTGAATTCCTCCAATTATAAGTTGAGGAGTTTCTACGAGAAACATTGCAGGAATTTCTCTAAGCATTCCTACAGAAATTCCTCCTGATCTTTTTTTCAGGAATTCTTTCAGGGACTTCTCCATAGATGCAACAACCAATTCCTCCAAGGCTGCCCTTAGATTTTTCCCAGCCTTTCCTCAGTAAAATTTTCGAGGGATTCCCTCATGGATTCCTCCAGGAGTTTCTGCAGAGATTTTTCCAGGAAATCCTCCAGGGATGTCTTCTTCCAACGTTTTAGGGCTTTTTTTCGTAGATTCTTCCAGGATTTTCCTCAGAGATCATTTCAAGACGTCCTCATAGTAAACCTGCAGGAATCTGGCATTCCTTCAGGAATCCTCATCAGAAAATTCTCTAGGGTTCCAGCATTCTTCCAGTAATTTCTCCACGAATTTATTTGAAGATTTCTCCAGGGATGTCTCGAGGTGTTCTTCCAACGTTTTAAGGCATTTTTCGAGGATTCATTCAGGAATTTCTTCAGAAATCCCTTCATGAATTACTTTAGGGATTGCTTCAGGAATTTCTCCTAAAATTCCGTCAGAAATTCTCCTTGAGATTTTTCAGGAATTGTTCCTAGGATTTCTCAACGAATTACTTTTGGAATTTATTCACTAATTCGTATAAAAAGAATTCTGTAGGTCCCTTCATGATTTTCTGTTGGGATTCTCCACTCTGGGATTCTTTAGAATTTCTTCAGGGATTTCGGGAAATTTCCGAGGGTTTACTCCAAGCATTTCTTCAAAAATTCCTCTGCGGATCTTTTCAGGAATTCCTCCAGGTACCCTTTCACAGATTCGTCCAGGATTGCTTTAGGAATGAATTCCTCCCAGGATATCCTAGGAATTTTTCTAGGGATTGCGTTAAAAATTTCTCCATGGATTTCTACAGGTGTTTCAACATAGATTCTTCTAGGTATTCTTCCAAGAACTCAGTCAGGATTTTTTATCAGGGCTTACTCACCATGTAGATAAGTTTTAAATAGATTGCGTTGAAACGCAACCATCTCAGTTTTAATTTACTGACAATTTACTATATTCTACCTGACGTTTCGGCTATGGGTTATGGCCTTTTTTCATGGGATAGATCTCAAACATTACTAAAGAAGGCAATTGCAGAAAATTGTAAAAATATCTTAGTTATATTTCCTTGGTAAGCCGTGAAAAGTTCGTCGGGTGACAAAGGAGGTTGCTCACCCCGATGCTGGAACCGATGCTACGGATTTCTTTTAAAAGGAGGAATTTCTTTCAGGAGTTTCTCCAGGGATCCCTAAAAGAACCCCTTCGGGAATCCCTTCAGGAATTCATCATCATGCAAGCTCAATTACTTCTTCAGGGAGTCCTGCAGGAAGCCATCTAAAGATATCTCCAGGAATTACTCTTGGAATTTCTCGAGGGATTCCATCCGAAATTTCTCTGGCTTGAAGGCTTCCTCCAGTGATAACTTCAGGACTTCTACGAAGATGCCTTCAGGAATTCCTCCAAAGATTCCTAACGGAATTCCTAAAGGGATCCCTTCGGGAATACATTTCCCCTGGTAATTCCTTCAGGAGTTTCTTCTGCATTTTTTGCAGTTTAATATATTTTTTGCGGATTTCTTTGAGACATCGAATGATTAAATCATGTCATATTTGAGAAAGGATGCTTCAATCATGTTCAATGATGTCAGACCTGTTGATAAGCTAATGTCATTCCCAGCATTCAAGGACAGGAGAGCATCCCAATCCAAAAGATCCTGAATCCATCGAAACTGTTACGAAACATTCTGAAAGATTTTCAAGAGATTCCTCCCAAATTTACATAGATATAAATTTCACTATTTTGAATAGCATAAAAGATATCATTAACAACGGCACTTCCATTCATTCCATTCATTTCGTCTCGGAGTACACCAGAATGCACGTAACTCGAAGCTCTATTCTGTAGTAGCAACGAAGCGTGTGAAAACTGATAGAAAGAGAGCGAAAGTCTCCGAAGAACGTGGTGCTAGCTAAGCCTACCGGGAGCTCCTAGGCACAACAGAAAATAGTAGTAGAATTCTAGTAGGTACACCAACAACAACGCATTGGAAAGCAGGTTAACAGGATATGGGGAATGCAACGTGAGACTCCACCGCCACCACCACCAGATCCGTGCGAAACGAAGAGCCAAGAAGACGACGAAACGGGGAGCACCCCGCGCGGAAGCCGAGAATATCAATAATATCGATTTTCCATTCTTGTTCCTTGTTCTTGCGAGGGCGGGGGAGGTTTTCTCTCTGTCTGTCACTCTCGGGGTTTGCTGTTGCCTAAAATACTAACTGCGGTGGCGGCGGTTGAACAGTTGGCTCGAATTGAATAAGCATAAGCCGAGGTTGTTGCTGTTTAGGTAAAGGTCAGTGATGCCAACAAGGGTGTCTGGCAGAGGTGCATCAAATAATGTTTCTATGTTTTATTGTACTAAGCTAGTTGCATAGCTGATATTTACAACTTCACCATGCAGCAGCGCAGTCAAGTCAGATGGTAAAACTGTTGATTTTATCTTTATGGATGTCGCAGTCATAAACCGTGATTGACGGGTGGAATCGGCGTTCTCAAAATTGCCGAAATGAGATGTGTTGTTGTGATGTAACACTGGGTATCATGTGAGGAGTGATGAATTTTGCAAATGACTTCTTCCTCTAACTGCGGAAGAGTTTGCTTCTCAGTTTAATGCTCACTTGGAACATTTAACCTTTCTAGTGCATTGGGGTCGTTTTGGGCCAATCGACACGTTATTCATTTATTTATTTACCATCATCTTCAACACTAGGTTGTACAGACTGTTGCCCAACTAATTAATCTTATTCTATTACTAAAAACACTTTTTGAGACGTTAAAATCCAACACATCAGCAACTTCGTTAAATAATCTACAACTAGTGTCAAACGGATCAAAATATACATAGTTCGTGCGAAGAGCAGGAATCCACAAAAATGAACGATTACGGAGAGAACGCACAGGAGCATAAAAACATAGATTTTGTAACAAATAATTACAGTCAATACGTTTAACAATAAGGTCAAAGATAAACAGTCAACGTAATTTTTTCCTGTGGTTAGCTAAAGTTTCCAGGTTGATCAGTCTACAGCGATTTTCAAAGGCAGGTAGTTCAGTTGGATTAGACCAAGGAAGGCGACGCAACGAATATCTTAAAAATGATCTCTGAATGCTTTCAATTCAATTTATCTGTTCGTAGTGATACGGCGCCCAAACCTGGACCGCGCATTCCAGTGTATTACGTACTATTGCACAGTAAAGAGTTTTCAACGCATACACGTCTTCGAAGGCTGCTTTGTAGCGCTGGGATGAATCCAAGCAGAGAAGTAGCTTTAGCGGTCACGATTGAAATATGTTCATTGAACTTGGCTTTTGAGTCAATCAATACCCCAAGGTCCTGGATTTTCGACTCGTTCCAGGACTTCAGATCCCATTTTGTACGAGGAGGCGGTCGAAGACTGTTGTCGAGTGCAGGATATCACCTTACATTTCAAGATATTCACTTGCATACCATTTCGTTCACACCATTTCGTAATAGAATCAGATAGAATCAATCGGCCTTTATTGATGCATGAGACATTTAGACAAAAGAAACTGAGAAACATTGCCTATGTATTTCTACAAAGCAGAATAGCTAGGGTATATTAAGTAGAAGAACATACATATTCTTCTGCTTTTGTGAAAGACAATGACCAAGAAAAAACAATCGATACATATCAAAGGATAAAACATATCCACAGCGTTCGTTTGACATGTTTTACTAGTAATCTGATATCCTGCATCTACAATTTCTCAGAGAATAAACCTTCAGTTGTATTGTTCCCACTGCATTCTTGACGAAATTCCTCTTAAGATAGTTTTACGATAGATTTTCAGAGATTCCTGAATTACTCATCTCAGAGCATAATACTGAAAAAATGTCACGGGGGTATTTCAAAACACAACTTTCATTTCATTATTTATGAAGAAATGTATACCTTCATAAATAGAAACGAACAGTTTTCCGCTGAAGTCTGGCTTACCAAAATAAAGGATTTTTTACTTATACATTCAAACATGATGTCATAGAGAAGCAAAGTAGCTCCGGAAACTTGAATGAAGCATCCTTTCTTAAATATCAACCGATATCTCAAAGTTATCGCAAGCCGCAAAAATAGCAAAGTATTGGACTAATTCCAGATGAAATCTTGAAAACAGTTCCTAACGAAATCCCTGAATGTACTCTCATGAAAGTCCTGAAGCTATCACTAAATGGAGTTCTCGAGATATCCTTGGAGGAATTCCTAATGGGAATTCCATGAGACATGCAAGAGAAGTAAAGGAATCATTTAGATAATACTTCAATTTTTCACCTGTAGGAATTTCTGAGAGGACCGCCGGAGGAATTCCATTGGGAACTACTGGAGAAATCCCTGGACAAATCGCTGAATGTATTCAGAAAGAAGATTCTGGAGGAATTTCTGATACAATCTCTAGAGAAATTTTAGGAGGAGTCTAGGAATAAATGCCATAAAAGTAAGATAAAGGTCTTCTCTGGGGAGAATTCCTGAAAAATTCTTTGAAGAAACGTCTGAAAGAATCCCTGGAGGAATAATTGTAGGAATTCCTGGCTTAGTCCCTGGCAATGTGTTGAAGAAACTGCTGGATGAATGACTGAAGGCGTAGGGTGGGGCTAATTTCAAAAAATCTCTCCGATATATGATTTCCCAAGTGGAAAGTGATCTACTAGTCGAAATAAGTCAGCTGTACAAAAATAAGCGATTTCGGTTGATATTTAGGGGTGGCGCAAAGGGTTCAAGTGAAATTTTTGCTAGAACAAACTTTCAAAAATCATTTCAAATTTAATTTTCAAACTTATTTTTTCTAGACTAAATCGGTGATTCTAGAACCCAATTGGACCAAATTTGTGCTCGAAATTGCGATATCTCTACTGGTTTCTGAGATATTTGAAAAAAAATGTTGTTTTTCAGTATTTTTTTGGGTTGGGTACCAAAATATGACATTTTTTTTAAATATCTCGGAAACCAGTGGAGATATCGCAATTTTGAGCACAAATTTGGCCCAATTGGGTTCTAGAATCACCGATTTAGTCTAGAAAAAATAAGTTTGAAAATTAAATTTGAAATGATTTTTGAAAGCTTGTTCTAGCAAAAATTTCACTTGAACCCTTTGCGCCACCCCTAAATATCAACCGAAATCGCTCATTTTTGTACAGCTGACTTATTTCGACTAGTAGATCACTTTCCACTTGGGAAATCATATATCGGAGAGATTTTTTTAAATTAGCCCCACCCTACTGAAGGCGTCTAAAAGGAAGGAGAGATAAGGTTATGAAGACGGACCTCGTTAGGGTGGTGCTTCGAATCCAGTTTAACTTTCTGTTCCGTAGATTCGTAACTTGTTCTGTGGCTTAATTGGTTAAATCGCCGGACTGGCGAAACGGAATCGTGGGTTCGAGTCCCATCAAAACAAGCGGTTTTTTTTTCGCAAATTTATCTCTCATTTTGTCAATTAACACTCCTAAAATGTTTGGTTTTTCGCACCACGATGGGGTAGTGCACGTTCAGTATGCCTGTCTGTGTCATATCGACCCAAACATCCTACTAGTGTTAAACGCACTTTATTTGCAAATGCTTCAAGCTTTCACGTCAATCTTTGGAAGGTTTTTGTATTGAGAGAGAAAGTAGATAGAAAGATACAAAGTAGGAGGAAAGGGACGAGCCAGGGATTGAACCCAGGACTTTCTGCATATGAATCAGAAGCGGTAGTCACTAGACCACCAAGCTCATCTTTTCAGGAAAAGAGTTACCTATTCCTTGAAAAAAAAATGAAGATATTTCAGAAGGGATCTATGTATCAGCTTTAGAAAAAAAAATGTTAGAATAGGACAGATCGATGAAGTACTAGATTTGTAGTAATGAGCTGAATTTTTGTATGGTGAGAAGGTCAATTCTCCGATTCTGCAATGAAATGGTGCAAAAAGCGTGAGTATTATGATTTCTTGCCTAATTTGATGCTGTTTGAGCAAAACTTTGGGCAACAGTGTTGTTTTCTCCATTTCTTGCAACATAAACAACATAGTTATCCAAAGTTTTGCTCAAACAGCATCAAATTAGGCAAGGAATCATAATACCCACGCTTTTTGCACCATTTCATTGCAGAAACGGAGAATTGACCTTCTCACCATACAAAAATTCAGCTCATTACTACAAATCTAGTACTACACCGAACGTGCCCCATAGGACAGATCGGTGAAGTACTAGATTTGTAGTAATGAGCTGAATTTTACTATGGTGAGAAGGTCAGTTCTCTGTTTCTGCAATGAAATGGTACAAAAAGCGTGGGTATTATGATTCCTTGCCTAATTTGATGTTGTTTGAGCAAAATTTTGGGCAACAGTGTTGTTGTTTTCTTCATTTCTTGCAACATAAACAACATAGTTATCCAAAGTTTTGCTCAAACAGCATCAAATAAGGCAAGGAATAATACCCACGTTTTTTGTACCATTTCATTGCAGAAACAGAGAACTGACATTCTCACCATAGTAAAATTCAGCTCATTACTACAAATCTAGTACTACACCGAACGTGCCCCATTGTATCCTTTCACGATATAAGATTGAAATAATTTTACTTATCATTCCAAGATTTTTGTCAAATAAAAATATAGAGTCTTATCTGACGTACAGGACCTACCGCAGAGGTTAGTTGAAACCCGAATCGAAATCGATTGGAAAACAAGCAAACAAACTACATTTCATTGGAGATGCCATCCGATGCTTCTACAACAGCATGCCTACTATTAACAACACATGAGAAAGAGAGTGAGAAACTCCAACATCAATCCAAGTAACCATTGAGAAAACAGCTAAGCTAAACCGAGGAACCGTTTGCTTCGAAGTAGGTATGTAGCAGGCAGCGAGGAGGCCCGAAGGGGGAAACGGACAAAACAAAACCTACTACAGAACTACTCGCTCGGCTCGGCTCGGTCAGGCCAGTAAGCAGAATGCAATGCACTGAATGGACTGGATTGGTCTCACAAGCTACAGCAAGGACGCGGCACGCTCTCACTCTCAATTGGAGCTGATGTTGATGGTGTTTTGCGTTTTGCTCGCGTAAAAAGTGACAGAAGCTGACGTGATATTGGGATTCGTTTCTTTTTTTCTTCTACATCAAAGTGTGCTGAAAGGCTGCACGCTAAGAAAATGTTACTCTAAAATGAGTAAGATTCACACAAAACTGAGCTAAACTGGAACAGCTCAAAAAATGAGTAAATTCCATTTCCAGCGATAGCGCTGGCCCAAGTGCAAAAATCCAACTGGTTTAAGCCGTATAATGTTCTTCGCATCATCAAGAATATTATACGGCTTAAACTGATGAGATTTTCGCACTTGGGCCAGCACTATCGCTGGAAAAAAAATTTACTCAATTTTGAGTTGTCCCACTTTAGCTCGAAAATGAGTGAATTTCCTGACCGTGTGTATGTTCACTTAAAAATTATAAACTATAGATGGGGTACCGAACCACTTGGGCAATGGCTGGTGTTTTTGACACTTTTTAGAACTCAGTCAATGGGGCACGTTCGGTGTAGTACTAGATTTGTAGTAATGAGCTGAATTTTAATATGGTGAGAAGGTCAATCCTCCGTTTCTGCAATGAAATGGTGCAAAAAAGGGGGTAATACGATTTCTTGCCTAATTTGATGCTGTTTGAGCAAAAGTTTGGATAACTATGTTGTTTATGTTGCAAGAAATGGAGAAAATAACAACACAGTTACCCAAACTTTTGCCCAAACAGCATCAAATTAGTCAAGAAATCATATAACCCACGCTGTTTGCACCATTTCATTGCAGAAATCGAGATTTGTTCATCTCACCATACAAAAATCCAGCTCACTTCTTCCAATCTAGTACTTTACTGATTGCGTTCTATAGGACAGATCGGCGAAGTACTAGATTTGTAGTAATGAACTGAATTTTAGTATGGTGAGAAGGTCAATTCTCAGTTTCTGCAATGGGGCACGTTCGGTGTAGTACTAGATTTGTAGTAATGAGCTGAATTTTTGTATGGTGAGAAGGTCAATTCTCCGTTACTGCAATGAAAAGGTGCAAAAAGCGTGGGTATTATGATTCCTTGCCTAAAATGATGCTGTTTGAGCAAAACTTTGGATAACTATGTTGTTTATGTTGCAAGAAATGGAGAAAACAACGACACTGTTGCCCAAAGTTTTGCTCAAACAGCATAAAATTAGGCAAGGAATCATAATACCCACGCTTTTTGCACCTTTTCACTGCAGAAACGGAGAATTGACCTTCTCACCATACAAAAATTCAGCTCATTACTACAAATCTAGTACTTCACCGATCTGTCCTATTAAACAGAAACAGAGAACTGACCTTCTCACCATACTAAAATTCAGCTCATTACTACAAATCTAGTACTACACCGAACGTGCTCCATTGACTTTAATTCTTTACAAGGCTAGATACTATACGTATCTCACCGCATTCCAAAAAATGTGTCGATTGTTCCAAAATTGACTGAATTATAGCAGAAAAGGTGCCCAAAATAGGGCTTAGGAAGAAAACATCGAAAGACAAAACGTCGAAAACGTCGAAAACGAATGATCTAAGCAAATAGTGAGTTCCTTATTCTTTTAAAGGATACTCATTCTTTCACTTGAATCTGCCAACTAGTTCAGAGGGGAGCCTTCCTGAGGCTCCCTGAAACAACACCTCAGGGTGGGCATGTTTCTTGACCAGTTCTTCACGGGTAGGGAATATTCGCACTGTCGTATATAAAAACTCACATCACGTCACGTTAGGTGTAACATTACTTATTCCTGGACTTTCCTGGCCTTTTCTTCTCTTACTTCTTTGGAGCCCCTTCTACTGGCACCCAGTGCCCTTAATGTTATCTCTAAAAAACTGACTGAATTGAAGAGAAGTTTCTCGAAGAATCTTTTGACGATTTTTTGAAGGAAATACCTAATATACATTTTTGAAAAACACTCAATATAATGCACAGGTACATTTTGTAGAATACTTTGGAGGAATTCTTAGAATATAATATGTATTGGGAAATTTTCTAGCAATAACGGAAAGGACGCAGTGACAATTTCTAGAAAAGATGTCTGAATAGGAGTCCTTTTGATAGACTACCTGAAGCAAACACTGAAGAAATACCTAGAGGAATCACTCTCGGGAAATGCCTGAACAAACCTCCGCCGTTGGACGTCTGGAAGTAATATTCACGGAAATTCCTGAATGTCAATGTGTAAATGTTTCCAGTTTTCCTAATGGAGCTTTACTTCAGCAAGACAGTGATTTTTTTGAAGTATTCATCTAGTAATGTCTCCAGGAATCTTAGTAGATTTCCAGTTTTTTTTTCAAACATTTGACGTGCAACACTTGCAAGGGTAGTTTGGAAAATATAGAGGGATTTTTTTTTTCAAAAAAAAAAAGTATCTTGATAAATGATGAAACCATTTAAGAATGAATTCCACTGGTAACTCGGACAGATTCTTATCGATACTCATCTAGTAGCTCCTGATGGATTACTCCAGGGATGTATAGAGTATTTGTCAAGGAACTCTTGGAAACTGTTTTGATTTTTTAGGAACTTTTGAAAATACAGTAAAGCGACAAGTGAAGATGACCGTGACGATTATTGAAGAATTCTTCCAGCAATCCAACAGTGATTAAACAATAAAAAATTGTCGGAAACTGTTTCTAAAATTATCTTCAATAACTTATTTAATTAAAATAGCATTTCAAAAGGTATCTCAAAACATTTTGTAGAGAAATGTTAGGTAAACCCTGGTCGATCCATGAAATTTTCGTAATGGAACTGACTTCCTTGGGCGTAGAGTATCTTCGTGTCTGCCATGCGATATTCACATGCAAAATGATCATTGACTCTGGAAGCTCTCAGTTAATAACTGAGAGCAAGAACAAGAACACCAAGAAGAAGAAGAAAAAGATGATTATTTTGTGAAAAGAGCTGCGGGATGCCAGATGATTTTTTTTTTGTAAAATATTTAACTTTTTTCAAAAATTTTCCCATACGAAAGTAAAATACCCCCTCTGACTCAAAAATCGGTGTGTCATATAAAACGGAATATGTACGGGTACTCAAAATCTGTATATATGGCATCCCTAGTTACAAGAGTAAAGAGTGTTAAAATTGCTTAAACATGTTTATATATAACTTGCAGATAACTCAAGAGATAACTTTTAGATTTTACGATCGTATTTGAACAGAATTATTATAGTTTCTAACATACATTTTTTGAGGAGTTCCTATCGGAATTTCTTTAGAAGTTTCTTCTGGGAATCAATCAGATTTTCCTTTTTAAATTCCTTATAAAGTTTGCATGGATACTCTACTCATCTAGGAGTTCTTCCTGAAACTGGAATTCATTAGATAAGATTTTACCTTAAAAATCCTTTTGTTATTCCTACTCCGGGTGCTTCTTCAGAGATTGCTGCAGAAATGCTTTCAAGATTTTATTTTCCTGAAATTTCTTCTAACATTCCTGCATGAGATCCTCCTGGAGTTCCCCTAAAAGTTCTTCCTGAAATTCCTCCATTTTTTTCTGATGTTTGATCAGGAGTTCCCTCTGGAATTCTTTTAATCTGGTCACAGATCACAGGGTTTGACGGAATATATTACCTTTAACACTTTAATGCGCCTCCAACGGATCTTTGAGAACCGACTGTTACAAATAAAGTATGACTGATTTATCAGCAATGCTCGATAAACAGTAGGGACCTGCTAGGGTACAGTACTTTCTATACCCAAAAAACACTTCCAGTCGGTTGAGTCTGGAAAGGTTTTGAGAATCGTAGTTAATCATAATGAAAACTTATATGTTTTGAGGCGAATCTTAGAATCTTTTTGGAATCAGCTTCCCACTATTCGGTTACTTTTAACAAAAAACTTCTAACTACGCACAAAACTCAATTCAAATATGCAATAAAAAGTACTTTCTCGTGAATTCAATTTGCTCATACATAGTTCTCGACATTTGATTGACTTACGTGATTTAATTTTCATTTTCATTATTTTTATATGTGATAATTTTATGAATAAACCCTAATATGTTTCGAATGCCTGATGCTTAATAATGTTTTCTTGCAATATTAACTTAAAACTAATAGTAGGAAAGTGCAGCATTGAATAGTGCTTGCTTATAGATTCGAAGTTAACGTGTGATCAAGACTTAATACGCATATTTGATGAAATCGACAAAAACTGACTACTGACGAAGTCTTACGTAATCTATTTATGACAAATTAGAGATTTTTTTTTACGTTTTTCGATTGAGTGTATGAAATGATTTCCATAGTTTTATATCCTTCAAAAGAAGAATAATAAAGATGTTGAAAAGTCCAAGGCTTGTGCAGTCTCTGCTGTGTGGTCCAATGAACACCAGGATTTATACTACCTTAGGTAGACACAATGAACCATATCCAGACATTTAGGTACTGTTATGAATGGTATCCTAGGTAGGTAGATATCATATTTAGACAACGAGAAATGTAGACACTACACATAGTTTGGACCTGTTTGGACCGTTGCTGGACGAAAGAAAACTTTCAAAGATAAAAAACAGTACTAAAATGAGGATAAAAAAAATGAACATAACGAACACATCGATCGTCTAACAGATCATAGACACACCAAAGATTACTGAATTACAGGGACCATATGACAAAACCGAAACTTTCACTCCTTCTACCGTAACCTTCTGAGTCAGTACGCAACAGTGTCTTAATGGACGACATGTTCCGTGCACGGTTGGTGAACCGCTTCTAATGGATAACGTTCTCCATCCTATCCAAAGGACTAGTGAACTGTCGTTGTCGAAATAAACGAATCGTGTCCCTCCATATAGACGCGATACGATTGTGCGCACGGTGATGGGAGAGGCTTCTACGTCGCTCGGCGTGCCGCTAGAAACCTTTTTGAAAAAGAGGAGTTCCTTCTGGAATTCTTTTAGTGAATTCTTTTGGTTGCAGTCCCTGGTCGTATAAAACAACTCTGGGATTCTTCTAGGAATTTACCCAAGAGCTTCTTCTGGCATTCCAGCAAGGGTCCTTTTTTGGTACCTGCAAGAATTCCTTCTGAAATTCATCCATAAATTCCTACAGGAGTTTCTTCTGATCTCCCTCCAGAATCGTTTTTAGAAATTCTCCAGGATTTCATATTTGATAATTATTATCCAAAAGTTCCTCAAGGATTTTTTTCTGGAGGTCTTACTGGGATGGAATCCTTCAGAAGTTCCTTTTGCGAGCCCTGATGAAGTTCTTGGATTCCATCAGGAGTTCTATCTGGCTTTCTAGCAGGAAATTCTCCTGAGGTTGAGCACCGATGCCTGTAAGGCCGAAAAATCATCAAGTACTTCTGGGATACGCCCAGAAAATACTCGTTATAGGATTCCTCCATGAACTTCTGCTGGATGCGTTCCAGAATCGTCTTCAGAAATTCTCCAGAGTTGCATATTGGGTATCCTTCGAGAGTTCCTTCAGGGGATTCCCCAGAAGTTTATTCTGGAAAGAATCCTCTAGGAGTTCAATATGGGAATAACTTTCCCAGAGTTCTTTAAGAAGGTCTCCCAGGAGTATTTTTTCTATGAATCCTTAATGAGATCCTAAAATTCCAAAGAGCTTTTTGTTTTTGGAATTCTACAGAATTTTCTACTAAAAAAAAATCCTTCAAACAAGCTTCTTTCTGAGAATAAGTTTCTTTTGAAAATCCAACAGAAATTCCTTCTGAGAGCTCTCCTAGATTTATAGCTGGAAATCTTCATGAGTATCTTCTGGAATCCTCCAGGATTTCTATCTTCTGAAGATTTGCCAGGAATTTCCATGGAAAATTCTTCTTATTTCTTGCGCAAATTCCATGACAAATTCTTTCAGGGAATCTTCCTGCAGTTTGTTCTAGGAATCACCCAAGAGGCCTTTTCGGTACTCCTTCAGAAGTTCCTTGTGAAGTTTCTTATGAAAACCATACAGGTATACTTTTCAGAACCCCTGCGAAATTTTCTTTATGGAATCGCTTAGGAGTTGCTTCTGGAAATCCTCCATATAATATAATAGTTATAACTTCCTGAAGAAATCCCTGGATGAAACTCTTGTAAAGTGATTCTCGAAGGAATCCCAAACTAAACACGGGTAAGATACTCTAAAGGAACTTCTGAAGGAATTTCGAAAGAATCCTTAAGTAGAAACACCAGTGAAATTGTCTTAATACAAAAAACCTAAAAGTAAACAATGGAACAGAAACAAATGACTCTATCATCCGAATGTGTTTCCAAGTGCTGGAATAATTGAACCCTGCGTGTAATCGTTTTCTTTGTACATACCACTTCTGCAAGTTTATTACAATTTGAAGTTTGAAAATGTTTTGATAAAAAAAATATTGTTTCGCATGTTTTGCGCTGCTTGAGATGATTTTTAAAAGGAATTGCTTATATGGCACCTCATGTGTTTCTAAACGCAGGAGATAGATATCGTCACCACTAGGTGGATTAATTTTTTTTCATTGCTTGGATGCCTTCTACCTCCTGACGTATCTTGCATAAGAATTTTGATTCCTATTTCAAGTTTTGCAATATGAATGATAAGGAATATTTGACACTTACCTGTTTGTAATAGGCTTCGTATATCAGGATGTGATCACCAGCGATCTGCAAAGAATTGGCCCGATCAAAACATTGATCTGTCATGATGATTTCTTACGCTATGCTGTGGCTCAGCGAAGAGCCTTTTGCTTCTTTATGATTGGCTTAAAAGCTGAACTTCGAAAGAATCGAAAAATTTTCACGTTTCAGTCAGACAGCTCTAAACAAGCACAAAACGGCGGACACACTTCACTGCAAAAGCTAAGAATTTCACAAAACAAAAATGAGATTTTATCTTCTTAGAGACAACAAAAATAACACTCAATACGCAAGAAACGGGATTCTTCACAACTCTTTTCCCTTTTCTCAATTTCTAAGGAAGAAAACACCACTTATGCCCAATCGGAATGTTACGCTAGAAATAGTAAATTTCGATCGCCTGCTATCCGAGCAAAGAAGAACCACTCCAGCCAGCAGTAATCCTCGAAGGAACGATGACGAACGGTCCGACCCCTTCCCCACAAACGGTGCGGTGCGGAGGAACGGGAATTCTACGCGCAAGAAACGTCAAAACCGAAGGAATTTTTTCTCTTCCTGAATTTTTTCTCTTCCTCTACTACTCTATCAATCGCGGGGGTGATAAGAAATGGAAAATCGTCCGCAAATTGCACAATCCCGCACGGATTCGCGGAAATTTTATCACTACCGGAACCGGGAGCACCCGCGGCACCTTTTGGCGACACTTTCGAACCGGATCGAACGCAATTTCACCCGTAAAACAGCGAATTTAGTTTACCTTCAAGATATCGGGCATTTTTGACTTTTCTGAAAAATATCGGATTTTGCTCTGGCGATGCGAGCGAGCGATGATGATTGGTTCGGCTCGGCGCTCCTCGCTCGCTCGGTTTCATGGGACAACGACGTCGACGTCGGAGCGAGCTCTCGGGCAGTGTTGGCATGTTTTATTTTATGGTTTATTGTGATACACTTTGTCCTTTTTTTACGTCCATGCTTGGCAGAGCGACAAAAAATTCTACCGCTAAGACAATGAGCAAACTCAACAGTTTTATATTTTTTAAAACATCTTCGTGATTAGGAGAAGTGTACAAAAATATAAAAATGTGTATTTTGATCATTATTTTGTCGGTAGAATTTTTTTTCGCTAAGCCAATAGTGGACGTAAATCAAGGTTTAGGTGTAAAAGCTTGATAAATCTGTTTGTGATTCAAACGCGTTTTTATATTGATTTGCCAGAGAAATGTTGTATGAGTTTCACAAGATTTTGAAAATTTACGCCAGATTAACCTAGGTACTTCCTTTGAATCTGTTACCACTTTTTGCAAAACTTATTAAACGTTGAACAGTAAATCAATATGCAGATAAAATATGCAAATTTGGCAGCTCTGCTAACTTGCACAATCCGACCGATTTCCAGGCGTCGGAGCGAGATGGCGCTGTCGGCGCTTGGAAGCGTCGTGTGCCTCATGTGCCTCAGTGGCCAAAGAAGAAAATGTGGGGCACTGAAGGAAAAAGGACAAATTTTAGGATGGATTTATTATGCGATGTGACCGCCGGCGGTGCGGAAATTGATGTTTTATCCTACTTAGAAATGTCGCAACTCAATTTGGAATAGTGCGTATTGTGGCTCTGAACTTGATAAGTGCAACCATGCTGTCTGACAGCATTTTGACCACAGAAAACAAACGTCTAACTTTGATTTTTGCCTTGGGAAAGATTCAAATATTACGTCCATCAATTTTTGGGATTTCTAGAACCCCCCTCCCCCCTCTGTCACGCATTTTTCCTATACCTATTACACGCAGTGTCACACTTTTGTAGACCAACCCCCCCCCCCCCTCCCCCAAATGTTGGACGTAATTTTTGAACGGTCCCTTGTGTAAAACTTTGTAACGGTCATATCAAAGTATGTGGTTGTACCACCGACGAACCGACGTGACAGTGGTGATTCAAAACTGTCCCCCCCCCCCAAATTTAACGGTCGACCAGCGAAGCGAGCGAACGCTTCTGTCAAATCAGCGCAGACGCGAACCTCTCCCTATATGAATACACGGGGGTTTGGAGTCAAGCCACAGACAAACAGACATACTACTTAGAAGAAAATTGCTTCAAAAACATCGTTTGGCATCTCACTAGCACCCTCTATAATGCTCAGTCCGAAGCATTAACACAGACAAACAGACATACTATTCAAATCAGAATCATCGCACGATTTAACGGTCATTTCGAAAATGAAATGTGTTTCGGACTGTGCTCGCATGTGTCATGGTGGCGCTGCTGTGCCTCAAATTTGTAGAGAAATAAACGCGACGCCGATCAATGTTTACATAAAATGACTCAATCATGAACCTTAATTCATGTTTTATTAATGGATGACACAACGGGGGAGTCGTCACCTGCTAAATTTTTACATCGAGCCGGGGGAAACAACACCTGCAAATGAATGCTTCGGATTGAGCATTATAGAGGGTGCTAGGGAGATGTCAAACGATGTTTTTGAAGCAATTTTCTTCTGTTTGTCTGTGGTAATATGTCTGTTTGTCTTCATAGATGATTGGTTGAAGTAATTCTTCAAAGATTGCTAGAAAATATTCCTTTAACAGTTCTTGAAAGGGCTCCTAAAAATCTTGGAAGACTTCTTAGAAGACTTTCTAGAAGAACTCTCACAAGAATAGCTCGAGAAGTTCTTGCGAAAGTACCTGGAGGAGCTCCACCATAAATCTTGATGATATTCCTGAAAGCATTTCTGGCAAACTTTTGGAGAAACGCAAAAAAATCAGGGAAAGTCCAGGAAGACCTTCCGAAGGAACTTCTAAATGAATTGCAGGAATAATTTGGAAAAAAAAATCAGAAAAAAAATCCAGCAAGAATTTACAAAGAAATGTTTGAGGCATATTAATGGGCATTTTTTTTTATTATCGTACAAATTGGGCCGCCCGTCGACCAGCACGTGGTCTATCTGGGAGCAAGTGTCACCACAACAACAGCGCAAGAGGTGATAGGTACCACTCGTAACGCCAACGTAATGGTTGGTTTGACGAGGACTGCCAACGAATGACGAACGAAAAGAATGCCGCCAGAAGTCGAATGTTAGTGGTCGCTACCCGGCAGAACAGAGAGCGGTACAGGGTTGCAAGAGCAGAAGAGAAACGAATCCACCGCAGAAAAAAACGGCAACATGAAGAGAGTGTTATTGCTGAAGCGCAGGAAAGTATGGACAGGAACAATATGCGGAGGTTTTATGCAACTGTCAATGGCGCGCGGCACAAGACTGCGCCAGTGCCCGCCATGTGCAATGACCGGGAAGGAAATTTGCTGACAGACAAACCAATGGTGGCAGCCAGGTGGAAGGTGCACCACAGACTGTCTGTGGGTGCACTTCGAAGATTTGTTGAATGGTAGCAGCGAAGGAGCACCCAGGAACAGGATTAACATAATGGATGACAGTCAAGCAGTGGAACCACCAACACTGGATGAGGTAAAAAGGCCCTTAAGGAGCTGAAAAACAGCAAGGCTGCTGGGAAGGACGAGATCCCGGTCGAACTTCTTAAGCACGGAAACGAGCAGCTACATCAATCAATCCATCAGATTATTATAAAGATTTGGGAGGATGAAGAATTGCCCACTAGTTGGTTGGATGGCCTCATATGCCCAATCTACAAGAAAGGGCACAGACTGGAGTGTGCCAATTACAGAGGGATTACCCTTTTAAATTCGGCGTATAAGATACTGTCGCGTGTCGTGCTCAACAGACTGCGACCTCTTGAGGAGTCCTTCGTCGGCGAATACCAGGCTGGTTTTCGTGAGGGCCGATCAACGACGGATCAAATGTTTGTCCTGCGGATGATCCTAGATGAGTTTCGGGAATATAACTTTCAGACTCACCATCTGTTTATTGATTTTAAAGCAGCGTACGATTCAGTGAAAAGAAATGAGCTTTGGCAGATAATGTCAGAACATAGTTTTCCGGCAGAACTAAATAATTAGACTGATTCGCGCAACGCTGGATGGATCAAAATCAAGTATTCGGATCGCGAACGAAGTGTCTACGTCATTTGTGACCTTGGAAGGATTGAAGCAGGGGGATGCTCTTTCAAATTTATTGTTCAACATTGCACTCGAAGGAGCGATTAGGAGGTCAGGCGTGCAGAGGAATGGCTCTATCATCACACGGTCGCACATGCTCCTCGGTTTTGCGGACGATATTGATCTCATCGGCATCGATCATAGGGCAGTAGAGGAAGCTTATGCTCCTCTGAAGAGAGAGACAGCGAGGATAGGCTTGACGATTGACTCTACCAAAAAAAGACAATTACACCGTCTTCGACCTTGCGGCCTCTACAGACTGAACATTACAAACATACGACAACGGACAACACATATAACACCCAGTGGCCCAGTGGAGAATTTTCCGTTCGACGAAAAGTTTTCCCCGATTGGAGCGGGAATCGAACCCACACTCCGAGGCTTACGAGACACCTAAACCACAGACAAACAGACATACTACTAAATTCGCAATCATCGCACGATTTAACGGTCATTTAAAAAATATAGCGTGGTTCGGACTGTGCTCGCATCCGTCATGGTGGCGCCAGTGGCGTAGCCAGAAATTGTCTCTGGGAGGGGTTTTCAACGGTCAATGATACCTTATTTGATTTGCCACTTACATTTTGTAAACAGTAATGAGTAATTGTATTCGTAGTTTGAAAATAGCGGCGCAGCCGAAAAATTTTTTCGTCGCACAGCGCTTTATACTGAAAATTTGTTCCAAAATTTTTGGCTCTGGGGGGGGGGGGGGGGGGGGTTTAACCCTAAAACCCCCCCCCGTGGCTACGCCAGTGGGTCATATGGAATCCTTAAATCCATAATCATATGGAAGCCTTAAACTTCAGTTTTTGGAGTGTTCCGAATAAAAAAATATGTTCATGTTCGAAATGCGAGGAAAAAAAATCCTCCAATGCGTTCCATATCCCTAAATATGATGCTAAGTATCTGGTTTGGAGTAAAAAATTGCAAATAATCGTCAAAACTCCAATTTTGCATGAAAAAACCAAGTTTTAAGGCATGTTTTGGCAGTTTTTGGTGAAAAGTATCATAAAAATGACTACTTTGATGAAAAGTTTGTTTGGGACAAAGATAGGCTACAAAATATCTACAAAAGCAAGCTAAAAAATTTAAAATTGGTCAAATGGTTGAAAAGTTATAGGACTATATAGGTTATTAGTTATAGGATTAAATTAAATCTTCAAAAACTCATATTTTGCGTGACTTTGAAAAAAAAATGATGTTCTACGAATTTATTCGAAATTTAATTTGTGAGAAATTCATAAAAAAAAGATTAAAAATCGGTTGAAAATTGAGAAAGTTATGGCACTTGAAGTGAAACACCTTTTATTACTCGAAAATTCAACTTTGAAGCGATTGCGCGACCTCTAAGTCTCAATATTTTTAGCTTAAACTCAGAGGTTTCTTTTTTTGTGTCAAATGAGCTTACGAATTCCATAATAAGCCGCAGCCTATTCCACATGTTCCTCGGGAATTCTTTTCCAGATGTTACACCGATAATCTTTCTAGATATTTCTTTGAAAGTTCTTCCGGAAGTTTCTTTGAAAGTTCTTCCAGAAGTTCCTCTAGAAGTTAACAAAATTATTCCAGGATGATCCTGTAATCATTAATACATCTGATTATTAATCTAGACGTTTCTCCGGGACTTTTAGTAATAACTTGAAATTATTTCCAAGTTCCTCCGCAAAATCTTTAGAAAATCCCACCGAAAATTCTTTCAAAAGTTCCTTTTAAAATTTTTAAATTTTTCGGAAAATCCTTCCTGGACCACCTGCAATAAATTTTCCAGATATTTCTTTAAGAAATTTTCCAGGTATGCATGCGGGAATTCTTCTAAAAGTTCCTCTAGACATTCTTGAAATTCATCCAAAACTTCATTTCGGCATTCTTTCGGAAATATCTCCTCGAATTATTGCAGGAGATCCTCTGTGCAGGAAAATCAACAATCTCTAAATATAGAACTTAACGGTGACTAAAATACCAAACCCTTAAGAATGTTCGGTGAAATTTCACGAAGTTTTTTTTTGTGGGAATAATTCCCAAATTTTTTTAAGATTTTTTTTCAAGATATTCTGCCGGTAAGTGTTGCAAAAGATTCTGCAGGAATTTTTCCACAAAGATTTGAGGAAGTACTCTCAGGAGTTCCTTAGGGCAATCTTCAGAACACTGATGTGGGAGCACTTTCAGTTGCTACTCAGTTGCTCTGAGATACTTTCTTGAAGTTTCCCCGGAAATACTTCTAAAAATTCTATCGAGAATTCTTCCAAGATTTCCTTTAGGAATTATTTTAGCAGTCCCTCCGTCAATTATTCCCGATAATTGCTGTTGGAATTCTTCAAGAACTTCAAGAAAAAAAAATCTTCAAGAACTGCCTTTACAATTTCTTCCAGATGTTTTTCAAAAGCTCTTCTGGAGATTCTGCTCTGGTTTTCTGGGGATTCTGATAGAAGTTTTTCTACGAATTTATCAGAGTTTCTCCGAGAGTTCTTTCGAGAATTGTTCCAATAGTTCCTCCGGGGTTTTTATTATGAAGTTTTTTCTAAAAAGTCTTCCAGAAGTTCACCCGAGAACTATTGGATGTCTTCGAGAAAATTTTCCGGATGCTCCTCCAATAAATTATCCAGATAATTCTTCACGAAATTATCCAGATGTACACGAAGTTCCTTCAGGAGATCTTGAAATTCCTTTAAAATTTTGTTTCGAGAATTCTTTTGGACATTTCTTAAAATTCTTTCTGGAGATTCTTCCAGAAGTTTTTTTGGGAATGTTTTCAAAAGTTCTCAAAAGTTCTTTTGAGAAATTGGCTAGAAGTTCTGCTGCTAATTCTTCCAAAAGTTTCTGCAGCATTTTTTCTAGAAATAATTGTTGGAATTCTTCCAGAGTTTTTTTTTTTGATAATCTTCAGAACACTGTGTGGGAATACTTTCAGGGGTTGTTCTGAGATACTTTTGTGAAGTTTCTCCGTAAGTGCTTCCGTAAATTCCTTCGAGAATTCTTCCAGGAGTACCCTTTGGAGTTTTTTAAGTTCTTCGGTGATTTTTTCTCATAATTCTTTTTGGAATGCTTCAAGAGCTTACTTTACGATTTCTTCCAGATGTTTCTCAAAAGCTCTTCTGGAGATTCTGCTTTATGTTTGTGTTTTATTTCGTAAATTTCACCAGAAATTCTATCAGAAGTTCACCCGCGCCGGGAATTCTTCCTGGATTTCTTCGGAGAGTTCTTCCGGGAGCTTCTACAAGAAATTATCCAGATGTGCACGCGGCAATTAATCTAGAAGTGCCTTCAGAAGTTCTTTGAATTCCTTCGAAGTTTCTTTCCAGAATTCTTTCGGAAATTTCAGGAGTTGCCCTGAGATATTTTTTTTAAAGTTTTTCCGGAAATGCTTCCAAAAATTTTCTGTGGGAGTTTTTCCAAGATTTCGTTTTTGGTTCGTTTAGAAGTTCCTCTTGGAATTTTTCAAGACTTCCTTTACGATTTCTTTCAGATGTTTTTCAATTGTTCTTTTGGGGATTGCGCTCTGTTTTTCTAGAAAACAGTTTTTCTGGGATTTCTTTATCATATTCAGTAGTTTCGCGGAATTTCTTTTCTTCCGCAAGTTTCACCAGGAATTCTATCAGAAGTTCTTCCCAGATTTTCTCCAGGAGCTCTTTCGAGAAATGTTCCAATAGTTCTTCTGAGAATTATTCCAAAAATCCAGTTTTTCTAAAAAGTCTTCCAGAAGTTCACCCGAGAATTCTTCCTGAATAACTTCGGAGAAATCTTCAGGGAGCTCATCGAGCGTCTTAAAAAAAATATCCAGATGTGCACGCGGAAATTCTTCTACAAGTTTCTCCAGGAGTTCTTGCAATTCCTTCGAAATTTTTTTCCAGAATTCTTTTAGAAATTTTTCCGAGAATTCTTTCAGAAAATCTTCTGGGAATTCTTCCAGATGTTTTTGTGGGATTTATTCCAATAGTTCTTCTAAGATTTTTTCTAGAAGTTCTTCCGGTAATCCTTCCAAAAGCTGGAGCAAGAATTATTCTAGAAAGATTTGTGGGAATACTCCCAGGAGTACCTTTGAGTAATCTTCAGAACATTGCTCTGGGAAAGTTTTCAGGAGTTGCTCTGAGATACTAAGTTTCTCCGGGAATGCTTCCAAAAATACCTTCGAGAATCCTTCTAGGAATTCCATTTGGAAATCTTTTAAAAGTTCCTCGGTGATTTTTCCCCATAATTCCTGTTTGAATTCATTTACGATTTTTACGGATGTTTCTCAAAAGTTCTTCTGAAGATTCTGCTGCTTCTCTGGAAATTCTGCTAGAAGTTTCTCTGGGAATTCTTCATAGCATTCAGAAGTTTCCCGGGATTTCTTTGGCAAATTTTACCAGGAATTGTATCAGTAGATCTGCACAGATTTTTTTTTCAAAAGTTCTTTCAATAATTGTTCTAACAGTTCTTCCGGAAATTATTTTAAAACCCAGTTTTTCAAAAAAAAATTCTCGAAGTTCTTCTCCAATAAATTATCCAGATGCTTCTTCAAGAAACTATCCAGATGTGCACGCGGGAATTATTGTAGGAGTTCGTCCAGGAGTTCTTGAAATTCCTTCGACAAATCTATCCTGAAGTCTTTTGGAAATTCCTCCGAGAATCCCTTTCTTCCAGAAATTTTTGTGGAAATTAATTCAATAGTTCTTCCGAGATTATTTTTAGAAGTTCTGCCGATAATTCTTCCAAAAGCTTCTGCACTAATTCAGAAATAATTGTGAAAATTCTTCCAGGAGTTCCTTAGGACAACCTGCAGATCACTACTGTGGTAATGATTTCAAGAGTTGCCCTAAGATACTTTCTTAAAATTTTCGCAGAGAATGCTTCCAAAAATTTTCCTCGAGAGTTCTTCCACAATATTTTTTCTCTAATAATTCCTCTTTGAATTTTTTAAAAGTTTCTTTATGATTTATTCCAGAAGTTTCCCAGCGTTTATTTTTCAAGAGATCCTCAGCGTCTTTTTTTTTCAAATAGTACCTCCGAAAATTACTTAAAAAGTTTATCTAGGATTCTGTTAAAAGTTTCATTCACAAGTTTCCCGGAATTTGTTTCGCAAGTTTTACCAGGAATTCTATCACAAATTCTTCACAGATTTAATCCAAACGTTTTTTCGAGAATTGTTCAAATAGTTCTTCCGGGAATTATTTCAATTTTTTTCCAGTAAATGGTTCCACAAGTTCCTCCTGAAATTCTTCCGGATGTTCCATCGTGAGATATATGTCCGAAGTATCTTGAAGTATTCTTCCGGAAGTTCCGCAATTCTCCCAGAAACACTTTAGGAAATGCTTAAGACATTTGTTCTGAGAATTATTATTTACATTAATATGCCTCGAAAATGGGGATGAACCAACCTCGGGCTGAATTTCCCCATAATAAAAAGTTAATAATAATAATAATGCCTCGAAAATTTTTATGTAAATTCTTGCAGGAATTTTTTTCCGAAAAAATTTCCAAATTCTTCCTGCAATTCATTTACAAATTCCTCCGGAAGGTCTTCCAGGACTTTCCCTGAATATTTTTGGAGCTCTTCTAAGAGTTTACCAGAGATGCTTTCAGGAATATCATATAGATTTATGCTGGAGCTCCTCCAGGAACTTTCGCAAGAACTTCTCGAGCTATTCTTGTGGGAGTTCTTTCAGAACGTCTTCTAAGAGTTCTTCCAAAATTATAACTCCTAATAATCAAGAACTGTTTATGGAATATTTTCTAGCTATCTTTGAAGAATTGCTCCAAACAGTCATCTATAAACTCCTCCAAGCATTCATCCAGGATATTCTCAAAGGAATTCCTCTAGGATTTTTCTCCCCAGAAAATTCTTCAAAGAATTCGATCGGATTTTTTTTTCCAAAAACTCCCCATGAATAAATTACTTAAATTTGTCGAAGGATTTCTTCAGGATTTTGCTGATTTTGCCAAAGGAAGTCTTTCAATGGACTTCTGTAGAGATTCTTCCAGAAAGTTCTCTGAAGAGTCTTTTAGTAACTTCTCCAAACAACTCCTCCAAAGGTTCTTCCAGTATTTTTTCGAAGGATTCCTCTCGAGATTCCTCCAAGATTTGTTCTTCAATTACTTTCCAGGAATTGTTCCTGAAGTTCGTCCAAAAATTCCAAAAATTCAGAGAAATTTTCAAGTATTCCTCATTTGATTTCTTCATAAATTGACTTCTCTACCGGTGTTCTTTAGAAAGTTTCTTCAAAAATTCCAGGAGATTCTTTTAGAGAAGAGTGTTACTTTTTAGAGAATAACGAAAATTTGTTCAATAATTCCTCTAGATAGTTTCCAAAGATTCCTCTACACATTCCTCATAGATTTCGATCGGAAATGTCTTTAAATTGCTTTACAATTTTTTCCGAAGATGATCCAGAAAAATCTTCGTTCTTCTCAGCACATCTCCTTCAAAAGTTCATGTAAGGGTTTATCTAGAAATTCTGGCTAGGATTCCTTTAAAAGTATCTGCGAGGATATCTCCAATGATATCTTCTAGAATTATTCCAAGGATCCATTCAGAACTACCTCCGAAGATTCCTCCAGAAGTTTCCAAATTCCAAAAAAATCCACCTGCATTTTGAAATTTTTAGGTTAGTCCTCCAGAAAATTCCTCTAAAAACTCGTTCAAGGATTCTTCCAGAATATAATTCTAGGATTCCTTCTGGAATAGGCTCCTAAAGTCCTATCGGGATTCTTATTTTAAACCACAATATATGGTTCAAGAGTACATATTTACTCATTTTTTGACGTTTTTATTAACCGTAGTTGAAAATATATAATTTTTATTTTTTTAGCATTTTGTCTCGTCCCTAGCTTATAACACATATTTTGAGTGATTTTTTTCACCGTGTATGTCAGATAGGAACATTTTTGAAATCCCAGTGAGAAAAATGTCGAGCTCAGTCACACAAGGTTGACCTCAAATGTCAAAGTAGAACTATTTACCATTTTTCTTTTTTCGAATTTTCTCATTATTCCTTTGTTTTTCAAGTTCGAGTAAAGTACAATTCCGATTAGAATACCATGCTTGATCGTATTATTCAATATAAGCGAGATTTCGTCTTTAATTTTAGGACCCTATTCCTTGAGGACATTTTTGGAAAATTTAAAACAGTTTGCTCAAAGATATTCCTGAGAGTTCGTCAGATCCTCCTCCAGGAATGTTGCAGAGGTTCTTCAAAAAAATTCTCAAGTAATTTAGTAAAACATTAGAAGAGTTGTTTGGAAAGAGTCAAATATTTGTCTTGAATAAAATCAGAATTCAGTTTCACATAGAATTTATTGAAAGAGTTTGTCAGAGATAAACCTAAAACCTCTGAAAACTAGAACAGAGATAAAAAATAGGGTTTGACGGCTTTCAACAATCTATATATTCGCCTATTTTTCTAAAATTGCACTAGAACTTTCGCAGTTTTGAAACCCTACTTCTTCATTACTGCAAAGAGCTTCTCCTTCAGTTTGTCCAATCCGGCTTGGTTCGCCTGCTGGTAGTAGGGTAACTTCTGCATGGTTTCGTACCACGCGTTCATCTTTGGCCATCGATCCTTGGATATCGGACAGACATTTTCCACCGTGCTCAGAGTGGCTACTATTGGGAAGTCCGCCACGGTTAGCTGAAATCGTCATTGAAATTTGTTGATTTTTTTATGACAAACAGAACAGTGACAAATTACCTTGTCACATGCGACAAACTTGTTGTCCGTCAGATATATCTCCAAGCAGTCATAAGCATCCTGAATGGGTTTCAAATGGTGATCTTCGACCGTCACTATCGACCTGTTGAATACGTTTCTCTAAAATGAAAGAAAAAATAAGTTTTTCTTACCTTCGAAATAAAATTCAAATTGGAAAGGACTCACCAAAACGGCCGAGTCTCTCTGAAACAACACGGCATTGTTAAAACACAACCGATTGTGCACACGTGCTCGTTGCTTGGGATCGTTCAAAGAGAAGTCGCCATCTTGGCCGAAGATGTCGCACAGATACATGACGATCGCATGGCTATCGGTCAGGACCAGATCGTCATGCCGCAGAACCGGAACCGTATGCAGAGGATTTAGCTGAAATGAAGTCGAAAATCATGATCATTATTGGTTGTCAACGGTTTAATCAAATTAACAGGAAATTACTTTGACGAAATCTTCCAGAAGATGCTCTCTGGCAAAGAGGCGAACCAGTTTAAGATCCACTTGGTCGTCGATTCCCAAGGCCGCAATGGTCAGAAGGGCACCACGAACCGGTGGACTAACGCTGTCGTAGAACAGTTCCAGCTTGGACATGGTCGAATCTGAAAAAAAATATAAATTTAATCAGAATTCAAATGAAACCCAAATCGAAATCGAAATCGAATTGAAATCGAATCGAAATCGAATCGAAATCGAATCGAAATCGAATCGAAATCGAATCGAAATCGAATCGAAATCGAATCGAAATCGAATCGAAATCGAATCGAAATCGAATCGAAATCGAATCGAAATCGAATCGAAATCGAATCGAAATCGAATCGAAATCGAATCGAAATCGAATCGAAATCGAATCGAAATCGAATCGAAATCGAATCGAAATCGAATCGAAATCGAATCGAAATCGAATCGAAATCGAATCGAAATCGAATCGAAATCGAATCGAAATCGAATCGAAATCGAATTGATATCGAATCGAAATCGAATCTAAATCGAATCGAAATCAAATCGAAATCGAATCAAAATCGAATCGAAATCGAATCGAAATCGAATCGAAATCGAATCGAAATCGAATCGAAATCGAATCGAAATCGAATCGAAATCGAATCGAAATCGAATCGAAATCGAATCGAAATCGAATCGGAATCGAATCGAAATCGAATCGAAATCGAATCGAAATCGAATCGAAATCGAATCGAAATCGAATCGAAATCGAATCGAAATCGAATCGAAATCGAATCGAAATCGAATCGAAATCGAATCGAAATCGAATCGAAATCGAATCGAAATCGAATCGAAATCGAATCGAAATCGAATCGAAATCGAATCGAAATCGAATCGAAATCGAATCGAAATCGAATCGAAATCGAATCGAAATCGAATCGAAATCGAATCGAAATCGAATCGAAATCGAATCGAAATCGAATCGAAATCGAATCGAAATCGAATCGAAATCGAATCGAAATCGAATCGAAATCGAATCGAAATCGAATCGAAATCGAATCGAAATCGAATCGAAATCGAATCGAAATCGAATCGAAATCGAATCGAAATCGAATCGAAATCGAATCGAAATCGAATCGAAATCGAATCGAAATCGAATCGAAATCGAATCGAAATCGAATCGAAATCGAATCGAAATCGAATCGAAATCGAATCGAAATCGAATCGAAATCGAATCGAAATCGAATCGAAATCGAATCGAAATCGAATCGAAATCGAATCGAAATCGAATCGAAATCGAATCGAAATCGAATCGAAATCGAATCGAAATCGAATCGAAATCGAATCGAAATCGAATCGAAATCGAATCGAAATCGAATCGAAATCGAATCGAAATCGAATCGAAATCGAATCGAAATCGAATCGAAATCGAATCGAAATCGAACCGAAATCGAATCGAAATCGAATCGAAATCGAATCGAAATCGAACCGAAATCGAATCGAAATCGAATCGAAATCGAATCGAAATCGAATCGAAATCGAATCGAAATCGAATCGAAATCGAATCGAAATCGAATCGAAATCGAATCGAAATCGAATCGAAATCGAATCGAAATCGAATCGAAATCGAATCGAAATCGAATCGAAATCGAATCGAAATCGAATCGAAATCGAATCGAAATCGAATCGAAATCGAATCGAAATCGAATCGAAATCGAATCGAAATCGAATCGAAATCGAATCGAAATCGAATCGAAATCGAATCGAAATCGAATCGAAATCGAATCGAAATCGAATCGAAATCGAATCGAAATCGAATCGAAATCGAATCGAAATCGAATCGAAATCGAATCGAAATCGAATCGAAATCGAATCGAAATCAAATCGAAATCGAATCGAAATCGAATCGAAATCGAATCGAAATCGAATCGAAATCGAATCGAAATCGAATCGAAATTGAATCGAAATCGAATCGAAATCGAATCGAAATCGAATCGAAATCGAATCGAAATCGAATCGAAATCGAATCGAAATCGAATCGAAATCGAATCGAAATCGAATCAAAATCGAATCGAAATCGAATCGAAATCGAATCAAAATCGAATCAAAATCGAATCAAAATCGAATCGAATCGAAATCGAATCGAATCGAAATCGAATCGAAATCGAAATCGAATCGAAATCGAATCGAAATCGAATCGAAATCGAATCGAAATCGAATCGAAATCGAATCGAAATCGAATCGAAATCGAATCGAAATCGAATCGAAATCGAATCGAAATCGAATCGAAATCGAATTGAAATCGAATCGAAATCGAATCGAAATCGAATCGAAATCGAATCGAAATCGAATCGAAATTGAATCGAAATCGAATCGATATCGAATCGAAATCGAATCGAAATCGAATCGAAATCGAATCGAAATCGAATCGAAATCGAATCGAAATCGAATCAAAATCGAATCGAAATCGAATCGAAATCGAATCAAAATCGAATCAAAATCGAATCAAAATCGAATCGAATCGAAATCGAATCGAATCGAAATCGAATCGAAATCGAAATCGAATCGAAATCGAATCGAAATCGAATCGAAATCGAATCGAAATCGAATCGAAATCGAATCGAAATCGAATCGAAATCGAATCGAAATCGAATCGAAATCGAATCGAAATCGAATCGAAATCGAATCGAAATCGAATCGAAATCGAATCGAAATCGAATCGAAATCGAATCGGAATCGAATCGAAATCGAATCGAAATCGAATCGAAATCGAATCGAAATCGAATCGAAATCGAATCGAAATCGAATCGAAATCGAATCGAAATCGAATCGAAATCGAATCGAAATCGAATCGAAATCGAATCGAAATCCAATCCAAATCCAATCCAAATCCAATCCAAATCCAATCCAAATCCAATCCAAATCCAATCCAAATCCAATCCAAATCCAATCCAAATCCAATCCAAATCCAATCCAAATCCAATCCAAATCCAATCCAAATCCAATCTAAATCCAATCCAAATCCAATCCAAATCCAATCCAAATCCAATCCAAATCGAATCCAAATCCAATCCAAATCCAATCCAAATCCAATCCAAATCCAATCCAAATCCAATCCAAATCCAATCCAAATCCAATCCAAATCCAATCCAAATCCAATCCAAATCCAATCCAAATCCAATCCAAATCCAATCCAAATCCAATCCAAATCCAATCCAAATCCAATCCAAATCCAATCCAAATCCAATCCAAATCCAATCCAAATCCAATCCAAATCCAATCCAAATCCAATCCAAATCCAATCCAAATCCAATCCAAATCCAATCCAAATCCAATCCAAATCCAATCCAAATCCAATCCAAATCCAATCCAAATCCAATCCAAATCCAATCCAAATCCAATCCAAATCCAATCCAAATCCAATCCAAATCCAATCCAAATCCAATCCAAATCCAATCCAAATCCAATCCAAATCCAATCCAATCCAAATCCAAATCCAATCCAAATCCAATCCAAATCTAATCCAAATCTAATCCAAATCAAACTGAAATTACATCGAAATTCAATCAAGATTTGATCATTTGATGTTCTCGTTATTTTTTATAAATTTTTACTTTGTATTCCGAAACAAAGTGCTTATCATTACGTAGCATTGATTAGCTCAATTGAACACCGGTCACCTGTATATAAATAGATAGCTTGGCGAAGATGTGCCATTCGTCGATTCAGTAATTGCGATAGCAACGTGATAAACTACAGTATCGAATCGCAAATTAATCCTCCCCTTTGTGACAAACGAAACACTATCGTACACTAACATCTGTCGAGCAGGTCGGAAGCAAGTTTCAGTTTTACGTATCGTTCCGGACGAGTAGCAAACGCGACGACGCCCCACTCGCCACCATGGGAAAAATCAAACTCTACAGTTTCCCGTTGAGCCCACCTGGTCGTACGGTTCAGCTCACCGCAAAAGCCCTTGGCCTTGAGCTCGAATTTCAGTGAGTATGTCACTCGTGTGTGTAGTCGAATTGCGGTTGGCAATATTTAGAATCTAGATCAGGGTCTGGATCATCGTTTAGATCTAAAATGGTACATTAAAATATTTTTAAAAATATTTATTTCAACAAAAAACCTATTTTCTGTTTTCATTCAACGTACTGTAATCTGAATTGTTTTACTGGGAATTATAATTTTAGAAATGGTCTATTTATTCAATATCCTTTCAAAGGTAAAAAATGTGAAAATAAAAAAGAGAAAAACATAAAAATTAAAAAAGAAAAACTACACAGAAGAGAGATTTTTTTAACGATATGAGGCTAATTTCAATGCGTATGTCATATGTGCAATCGAAATGCTGTTTGATCAACGTAAGATCTAAATTGGTACATTTTAATATATTTTCAAATTATTTTTTTAACATTGGAAAGTCCGTTTTTAGAAAAGGTTATTCAAGGTTTAAAATCGAAAAATTAAGGAAATAAAACTAAAAAACACTAACTAATGATGCTATTCCATTAATAGTTACTATTTAATGATTCTGGAAAAAAAATCTGCTTTAATTAATTTATTTACCATCCTTTCAAGAGTTAAAAATTTGGAAATAAAAAAAAATGTGAAGGATTGGAAAATTAACCTTGAACGATAAATAACATTAAAGTGAAAACTATTTTCTATTAGCAGCTCTTGAAGCAGCAATAATTGAATTATTGAAGTACTTTTTTAGAAATGGTCTATTCTTTCTACATGATCCTTTAAAGGGTAAAAAATGAAAAAAAATAAAATAAAAATAAAGAAAAGTAGAAAATTGAACTTTTTTAATTTTTAAACAGCTTGCAGTTTTTTTGTAAAACAAGATTCTGATCCTACTGAATATTCAAAATATTATCGTATTTTGATCAGGAATTCTGAAGATTCCACTGTGGATTCTTTTTGGATAATTTTCCACGGATTCCTTGAGAAATTTTTTTGTGAATTTCCTTAGAAATTCCTTCTTCTAGATTAACCTTATTTACTTAAGATTTCTCACGGATGCCTTAAGATAATTTATCAGTGATTCGTTACAAAATATCTCCCAAGTTTCCTTTAGAAATTATCCCAGAGATTTCTTCAGAACTTTCTGCAGAGAAACCTCTTCCATAAATTTCCAAAGAATTTCTTTAGAGAATCTTCTATGGATCCCTTCTAAAATTGCTCCATTGAAAGAGTCTGCTCTTGCTCTTGCTCTTGCTCTTGCTCTTGCTCTTGCTCTTGCTCTTGCTCTTGCTCTTGCTCTTGCTCTTGCTCTTGCTCTTGCTCTTGCTCTTGCTCTTGCTCTTGCTCTTGCTCTTGCTCTTGCTCTTGCTCTTGCTCTTGCTCATGCTCTTGCTCTTGCTCTTGCTCATGCTCTTGCTCTTGCTCTTGCTCTTGCTCTTGCTCTTGCTCTTGCTCTTGCTCTTGCTCTTGCTCTTGCTCTTGCTCTTGCTCTTGCTCTTGCTCTTGCTCTTGCTCTTGCTCTTGCTCTTGCTCTTGCTCTTGCTCTTGCTCTTGCTCTTGCTCTTGCTCTTGCTCTTGCTCTTGCTCTTGCTCTTGCTCTTGCTCTTGCTCTTGCTCTTGCTCTTGCTCTTGCTCTTGCTCTTGCTCTTGCTCTTGCTCTTGCTCTTGCTCTTGCTCTTGCTCTTGCTCTTGCTCTTGCTCTTGCTCTTGCTCTTGCTCTTGCTCTTGCTCTTGCTCTTGCTCTTGCTCTTGCTCTTGCTCTTGCTCTTGCTCTTGCTCTTGCTCTTGCTCTTGCTCTTGCTCTTGCTCTTGCTCTTGCTCTTGCTCTTGCTCTTGCTCTTGCTCTTGCTCTTGCTCTTGCTCATGCTCTTGCTCTTGCTCTTGCTCTTGCTCTTGCTCTTGCTCTTGTTCTTGCTCTTGCTCTTGCTCTTGCTCTTGCTCTGCTCTGCCCCAAGCAGGTATTCGTCCAGAGATTTTAGCAGAAAATCATACAGATATTCCTTCAGCAGTACTCCCGGGTATTTTCTTTCGGAAATTCATCCGGGATTTTTTACAAAGATGCCTTTAGGAATTTCTCTCGAATACCTGCTTAGAAGCTACTCCAGAAATCCCTTTGTAAATTCATCATAAGATTTTACTATTATACATACTTTACAGAAGTTTTAGTGTTTTTCTAGACATTCTTCCAAGATATCTTCAAAAAACGTCCATGACTTCCTCCGAGTATTACTTTCGAAAATCCATGAATTTTAATAAGGAATTCCTCCTAATATTTTTCCCTAAAATAATTCCACCAACAGTTTCTCAAGCAGTCTTACTCAAGAATTTTCTTCAGCAGCACCTTCTAAGATTTCTTCGAGAGTTTATATAGGGATTTTTAAGAATATCCCAAGGGATTTATATGGAAATGAGACGAAGGTATATTGAAAAAAATATTAAGGAATCTTTTAGAAGTTTCTCCACGGATTCTTTCTGAAACTTCTTCAGGAATTCCTCTGGAAATATTTGCAGAGACTCCTTCAGTAGTTTATGGCCTTATCCGTTCATTTCAGCAAGTTCAATCAGAAATTCTTCCATTATTTTTTTTTCAGAAATTCATCTAGAACTTTTACCATTTTTTTTTCTTCAAAAACCTTCCAATGGCTCCTCTACGAATGCTTTAAAACAATTGTCAGGAGTGACTGAAGAAATTTGTAGAATGTTTCTTTTTAGTACTACTCTTGCAATTCATACAGAAATATCCCCACGTGATTTCACAGAATTACTTCGTGAAAATAAACAAAAAAAAATACCGGAGAAACTTTTCAAGGATTCCCTGAAGGAATTTTGAAAGAAATTCTTAGATATACCTGCGAGATTAAAAAATCTTAAAGAGATTCCTGAACAAAATTCTTTGAATCAATTTCTCAAGCAATCTTTGGAGAAGTTTCTGCAGGAATATCTGGAGAATACATGGAATTACTCTTTGAGATGGCTCTGGAGGAATTCGTCGAAGAATTTTATGAGAAAAAAATTGAAATTGAATCCTTGGAGAATTACTGGAGTAACCTCTTGAGATAGCTCTGGAGAAATTCCTGGAAAAAATATGAAAACCTTTTGAAGGAATTTAAGGAAAACTTTCTGGAGCAGTTTCTGAAAAAATCCCTGATGAAATATCTAAAGGATACATTTGAGGAATTTCAGAAGTAAACCTCCGAAAAAAAATCTGGAGGAATTCTTGAAATAATTTCTGCATGAAGCCAAGCAGAAACTGTAGACAAAGTTATTGGAAAAGATCTTCAAAAAATCTCTATATAAATTTCTGAAGGGATTCTTGGAAAATGCAAACCCTAGAACAACTGCTGGAGATACTTCTGGAGGAGTTTTTAGAAGAATTTCATGCCGAAAGTGGACTAAACTCTCTGAAACATCTTCCTAAATGATCGCTAGAAGAATTTTCTGAGGAATAATAGCAAAAAATTGAAACAAATCTGGAAGAATTCTTCTTTTCTCACTAAAATATAAATCTTAAGAAATTGATTTTTGCGAAAGAATGCCTGGAAATCTGGACAATGCTCTGCAGTAATTGCATGAGGATTTTTCTTTGAAATCTTCCTGAAGGAACGCCACGAAAGGAATCCGGAAGTGATTTCCGAAAGAATCCCTTACGGAATCTCTGAAGGATTTTTTCTATGAATTCCGGTGCAATCCCTGGAGGAATATTTGAGGAAATTTTGAGAAACCCCCTGGAGGAACTTCTAGAAGAATCTCTTGAGATTTTCTTGAGGAGTTTCTGAAGTTATGTCCGAGAGAATCTCTGGAGAAATTCTAGAAAGGAACCTCATGAGGAGCTCAATATAAAATTTCAGATATCATTCCAGCAAAAATCTGAATTCTCGAAGGAATCGCTGTAGAAATTTCGAGAGAAAATTCCCTTGAGAAGTTACTGAAACTTCTGAAGGATACGTCGCAGGAACTCCTCTACTGTGTGCTTTAACACAAAGTTTCGGCAAGAATTGCTTTTTAAAGGAAAGGCTAGGCTAAAACTTGAGAAACACCGGGAAGAATGTTTTGCAGAATTTCTGGAGAAACATATAGAAGATTTCCTGGAAAAATTCTAAAAAATCCTGAAGGAAATTATAAAGAATTTTCTGGAGGTATCTTTGGAGGAATCATGGCTGAAATCATAAAAAGGGCTCCTGCATTAATTCCAGAACCAGAACTGTTTGAGAAATTTCAGTAGGAACCTCTGTGCAACTCCTAGAGGTAGTTTGCGGTACTGGAATAATCGGAATGTTGGTCTTTCTCCCTGTTACAAAGGCAGAGTGCAATCTCTGAAACATTTTCTTGAATAATTGCTAGAGAAATTTTCGGAGGAATCTCTGCAAGAATTTGAAAAAAAATCTCGAAGATTCTTCAGACTCTAGTTTAATTTAAAAACACTTCACTAATACTTCACTTTTGCAAAAGAAAATAAAAAATGAATAACTCTTTTAAAGAAAACTAGAAAGCAGTCGAGCACTTGACACTGAAGAAGTCTGTAAGTCACAGACGAAATAGGCCTATCTGTCCGAAGATAAGCACAGTAGTAGAATTAAAAGGAATTTGCTCGTCCTTTCTAGTTTTCTTTAAAAGAGTTATTCATTTTTTATTTTCTTTTGCAAAAGTGAAGTATTAGTGAAGTGTTTTTAAATTAAACTAGAGTCTGAAGTAACAAGTTCTACTAAAAGCTCTAAAGTAATAGTAAAGTCTCGAAGATTTCCTGAAGGAATCACTAAAATATGTTTCTTAATAAATTGTTTTTTTTTTCGAAGGAATGTCTGGAATTCTCTGTAGTAATTCCATGAAGATTTTTTTTGAGAAATTCCTTGCAGAAACGCTAAGGCATAAATCCAGAAGTGATTTATGAAAGAATCCCTGAAGAAAAGTCTCAATGAATTCCAATTGTGTTAAAATCCCTGGAGGAATTTTAATCTTCGCCGACGTTTCTGTCCTCGAATCGGACCTTCTTTAGGGCTCGATAATAATCAACTGGCCAATTTATAAAATGATTTAGAAAAATCTTTATTTTTTTTAAATTTTCGGTACGTCGATCTGTAAGGGTTACAGCTCTTATGGTGGCGCATATGCCCACATATATGCCCGAATGAAAATACAGTAGAAAAACCGAACGTTGTATCGTAACAGTACTACATATTTAAAACCATATTTTTACAATAGACACCACTGTTAAAATGAAAATACAAAAACCAATAAGCTGTAATGTAGACACCATACAGTGAATTGTAAATAAGATTTTTACAATATATTATACAGGTCTTTCAGTATCGTAACAATACAAAACAATATTTTTCTCCATAGAGTAAAGTGGGGCAAAAGTTCGAGTGGGGCAAGAGTTTCTTTTGAAGTTTTTGTGCTCAAATCAAATTATTTCTTTCGGGTGTCAAGGTTGTTCGAACCCATTTTGAAAAAGGGTCTTTCACTCCAAAAATTATGTAAATTGATCTTAATTTCGAAAAGCTATGACAAAATGTTGGTTTTTGATCAAAAAAATATAACATGCGATGGTCCTTCCAACGCATGGAATGGAATTGTAATGAACTCGACTTCGATATTTTATTTTGGGGCGTAAGTAGGTATATTTTGAAGATGCTTTAGCAGGTATAACTTTTTACAAAAAAGATTTGGAAATCATATTTTACACATAGTGGGGCAAAAGTTCGAATTGTGGGGCAAAAGTTCGAGTCATGTGGCAACTTTAGGTAAAAACCTAAAATTCTGCAAAATGTACATAGTATCTCTAAGAGTGATGGAATTAGCGAGAAAGTTCGATCAAAGTTGAAAAAAGATGTTGTTTTGTCTGAATTCGGCGGAAAACTACTAATTTTTGATGTAGTAAATTTAACCCTGATATGAGTAAAATCCAGATCGAACTTTAAAGTGTATTCCAGTTCAAATATCAAATATCAAGTGGTTTCAGGTATTCCTATTACCAAAGTATCAAAATAGTGTGCTACGGTTAGCGAAATTCCACAAACACTAGATTCGAACTTTTGCCCCAGTGGTGGGGCAAGAGTTCGAATAAAACACACATATACAAAAAGTATTGTAACTCAAAATTGAAAAGACATTTGGCGTAACTTTGTTCAGCAAAATTTTAGCTCATGGATAGTAGAATCACCACACGGTATTCATTTATTTTTATTCGCTTCGATTTTCTGAAATAAGTTGAATTTTCAACTAGGGTCGAACTTTTGCCCCACCTTACTCTATATATATTTTTGCAAAACCATACATTTTGTTGTAAATGAATTGTTCTAAGTACTGATACGTGGGTTTTAATATACCGTACATTGTATGGTACATGTATGGTTTCAAACAATAAAATGTGCCGTAAAGATATTGTTTATAATTGTAATTTCACTACTCGCTATACATTTAATCAAATGGTTTTGGGATGGTTCTCTTTTGTAATGTTGTATTGTTTTACATTACATAAACCATATAATGTTATATTATCTTGTCATGTTCCTCCTGTTAATGGCATCCCTTCATATATAGGATCGCCCTCGTCTAAGTCTGAGTAGTCTCTGATTGCATTAACAGTTGAAGCTTAGGCTCCCATGCCCCACCAGCCAGATAACCGGGTTTTGCAAACTAAGCATTATTTGTGGCAACACTTTGAGCGGCTTGATGGAACTATGCCGAGCGCGCTAAGTCTTATTAGACCACTAATGTAGTTGCATGAAGTGGGTGACGAGGTACATAAGTATCATTACAGCGTGCTTAACCGTTATTGCAATATTGAGGCTCTAGTTTGACTAAAGTTTGAAGTTATGTATTTCATGAGGAAACTGTCAAGTTCGATTCAAATATAAGTTCGGTTAAAAAGCGAACCCGCAGACGAACCTATATTAGAAGTCGTTTCAGTGTCCAGTCCAGTCCATATGTTAAAGATGGCTCTAGGTCAAAGACTAATTTCGTCAATCGCATTCGATTCGGTTGTAGCCGAAGGCATGTTCACATGAGGTAAGGGGAGAAAACTCCCCTAAATGTAAATACAGAAAGGATCATGTTGAACTCATCCACTGATTTACGGTAATTTGTTCTGCGTCTTTCCGGGTTGACCTACATTCGTATTGGTCTCATCGCACTCTACATACCTAGCCCGCCATATCTCTTGGATCTGCTCTCCTTAGAACACCTGGTTTACTACTTATTTAAACATTTTATTGACTTCAAATATATGTTTCAACTTATTCACTTTTTTCTCCTTCCTTTCCATTACATCAAAAAAGTCACGAACATCAACAAACCAAGGCACGGAAATATCTAAAACTGAATAAATAATAAGAAATGCACGGAAAAAATAATATTTCGGAAAGTGAATGGTTCAATCGTAAGAAAAACAGTATAATATATTGTTACATAAAGATCGGATGTAAATGTATAGTAGCTACAATATGCACAGCTTTTAGCGAACCATTCTATTACAATACACTTTATTGTAGCTGGTACACTGTATGGTGCAAGAATGGTTAGTTTTTATCCGGGTGGTTATTGGATCGTGATGAAGTGGGTTTTAGCATTTAGCAAGATCATGCACTAGTTGTGATAGTGTTCAGCCAACCCCCAAGATCTCTAGCTAAATCCAGTGACCAAACTGTACTCCTGGTTCGATCAAACACAGTCATGTACACCCACTTGACCACGATCTAATCCAATAATTATATATGGTATGCGCCACCATACGAGCTGTAACTCTTTCAGACCTGACGCACCAAAAATCAAAAGTTTTTTTTTTATAAATTGACCAGTTGATTATTATCGAGCCCAGGAGAAGGTCCGATCTGAGGACCGAAACGTCGGTGAAGATAACAAACTATCAACGCTAAAACCAAAGACTTCTAAGACGAAACCGAAACAGCAAAAATGAAAATAACTGAAATAATATTTAATGGAGCTTCTGAAGGATTCGTCAGAGGAAATCCTCTACTATCTGTTAAGAAATTTCTGCAGGAAGTAATTTTTTAAAGGAATGACTGGGTGAAAACTGGAGATGCGCCGGGAAGAATATCTTGAAGAATTGCGGGAGAAATTTCTAGAATAATTCCTGGAAAAATCTAAAAAAATCCTGAAAGAAATTCTAAAGAAATTCCTGGAGGTATCTTTGGAAGAATTCTTGCTGAAACATGAAAAGGGTTCCTGCAATATTTCCAAAACTTTTTGAGAAATTTCAAAAGGATCCTCTATGCAACTCTTAGAGGTAGACCCTATTTTTGAATTTAGAGCTATCAGACAATAGCAGCATATAGTGTTCTAGAAATTCGGAATTTAGAATCATATTTTGGAAAACATTTTTGAGTTTTGAGCCACGAAGAGTAGGTCTGTTGAAACTGCATGTAAACTTTTGTCATCCAATTCCGTTTTTCTTCTCCCTAGTTCCGTCTCTGTGTTGGCCAAGGAACATCTAACCGATGAGTTCATCAAGGTTTGCCTCATATCATAGTCATTTCCACTGTCTAATGTTCCATTTTTCGCATTCCTCAGATGAACCCACTGCACACCATTCCGGTGATTGACGACAACGGTTTTGTCCTGTACGACAGCCATGCGATCGCCGTCTACCTAATTTCCAAGTACTCCCCGGGAAACCCACTTTACCCCACTTCCGACTTGGAGCAACAGGCCCGAATCAACGCCATCCTGCACTTCGAGTCTGGAGTGATGTTTGCCCGGCTTCGGTACGTCGGCGATGCCATCCAGAAGGCTGCCCAGCCCGGACAAGTTCCCCAGGATCGGGTCGAGTACGCACTGCAAGCCGTCGACCAGCTGGAAGCTCTGCTGAGGGATGGTCCATATCTGGCCGGCGATCACGTGACGTTGGCTGATGTCAGTTGCGTTACTTCGTTCTCGTTTTTGGACGTTATGCTGCCGGTGGAACGGGCGAAGTATCCCAAGGTTTATGGTTGGTACGAGAGGATGAAGCGGATCCAGGGGTATGACGAGATCAACCAGACAGCGGTGGATCAGCTGAATGGGGTTATTCAGGGGATTTTCGAGGCGAACAAGGAGAAATAGGAACTCGATTCTTCGATGTGAACTTCTCGTATGCAAATTTATGGAAAGCTAGGAATTAGCCTTTCAATGATAAGTTTATTTCAGGATTTTATAAATTTCTACAAAAGGTTCAACTGAGAAGATAACTACGAAAAAAATATACGAAATTTTAATGAATTTATGTGTTACCCAGAAGAGAAGCAGTTTCATATTCATATTTTGGATAATCTTTGAATGGCCCTGACAGGATTTCTTGTAATGAACAAAAATGATCAAATGTCTCAGTAGCTTAATGGTCAAAGCACTCGTCTACCACAAGGGTTGGCCGTGGGTTCTATTCCCACATGAGGACATGATTTTTTTTCGACAATGTTACACACAACACAGCGCTGTTATAGTGTAAATGTCTTTTGACATAACACTATTAGGCATGACATTTCTTTTTCCTCTTGGTGCTACGTTTCCACTGAGGCAAAGCCTGCTTCTGAGCATGCCCAACTAGAGAATCATATCAAAATTATATCATATTGTGTTATGATGTTAAAATATTTTTGTATAGCTTATTATATTAAAAACTGGATTCAGGATGATGTTAAAATAACTAAAATAGTAACAAAAAGTACGCTGGCCTAATCAAGATAATAACCTGTTTTTAAATAAATTTGAGCTTCAGGATTACTAGTTTCTACTACAATGTGATACAATTTGTAACATTATTTCATTATTTTTCAAATGTTGAAGAATCAAAACTAATTTTTATTACAATGAGTTATCACACATCATTTATATTACATAATGCTATATTGAGTTATGGTATTTTAAAATATTGAAAATGATTTCATCACAATGAGTTATCAATATCATGGTTGTTATAATTATTTTATGTTTTTGTTACACTTTTCTGGTCGGGTAGTGTACTTTCACAGCTATTAACTAAGAGTTGTCTTTGCAATTCGTGCCTTTTTTCATTCATCGTTTTTCAGACACGCGGATACCCGACTAGACGGCAAAAACAAATTTATTACAGGTTGTGTTATTTTGTTACAATGATTATTGTAACAACGGTTGTTATAAAACATGTACCGTCAGTAGTTGCAATAACAAAAAACTCTAACAAAACTCGTTCCAGTTTAAGTAAAAATATAACAAGTTGAGATATAATCATAACAAGATTATATCAAATTTTGTTAGACTAAACTTGCGAAATCATAACAAAATTATAACAATTTCTGTTATATATTTCAGAACAAATTTGTTACAAGTTTTGTTATAAATCTCTTGGCTCGAGTGACCAAAATAACAAAAATTATCATTCTTTTTCGCGACTACACAAAAAATCCTATAAATTCAGAAATAATTTTGTTACAAAAACATATAACAAAATTTGCAATAAACGTGTTACGAAATTATGTTTGAGGCAATTGTATTATAATGCAAATGTTGTTATACATCTGTTTGAAATGAAACCAGTTTTGTTTTAATGTTGTTACTAAAATTATAACACATGTTAATACAATTTTGTTATGGATATTCACATAGAAAAATCCTTATAACAGAATTATATCAACTATTGTTACTTCTAACAACAGTTGTCATAATTTTGCTATAATATATTGTTATGCGCTTCTGGTCGGGTATCCTATGCTCAAGGAAGCCTAGGAAATTTCCATCCCGAAAGGTTCCTGGGCCGACTGGTAATTGAACCCGGACACTCTAAACAAGTCTAACTTACGCAATGTGTTAACGGTAAATGCGATGAAATGATCATTTGGCAATATCGTTACCCAATTTTATCCAGATACTCAGTGGAAGATTTTTTCTGATAGCTGTTATGAAGCTTATCAACAAGATTAGATAAGACGTAACTCCTTGAATTTTTTTTGGTGCAAGAGCATATTTACATGACCAGAAATCCGAAGCCCTTATCAACGAATGCTGTGTGCAGGTGGTGTACCTCTCATGCAGTGCTTATGTCCATAAAGGGTATATTACTTCATAAATTGCTCTTTCTTATGATAATTAACATTAGGGTTATTCAACAATTAATAACAATACATAATTATAAAAGTTTCTCCAATGAACATCAATTAAATACTGCAAAACTGACTCTAATTATTAGTATTTCTCATTTTAAGAACTTCAATGACAAGAGCTTATGTTAAAACTAAAGCCAATCATATCTCAATAAAACATGGAAATAAATCAGACGGAATTCGTTTAGATCGATTGTCTAGGAATGAAAGAGTGGAGATATATTACTAACGAGTTATGTCGTTATGTGTGGTACTCAGAATTAAAATGACCTACAGGTCTCCAATCATTCAGTTGGATTGGGGATCGAATCTGGCTTGTGTAGGCGGATAACGCAGTTCCAAAGATGTTATAGAAATGTTTTCGTTCTCTTTAAGTAAGTATCACTGAAATAATTTTAACTCACCCGTAATGGTAAACGACACCAAAGAATCTGCAGACTAATCCGAAATTCAAATCTGTAATCTTAAGACGAGACAAGCAAGCACGCACGCAGAAGGTTGAACGAACGCAACAAGTGATCAACATAGACTGATCGTCTGGTTTGCTCCAGCCAGAAGAAGCTTCGATAATCCGTCTTTATTCATTTTCATTCATTCATTCATATCTAACCCATAGGAAGCTGAATCAGCTGTGGATCGTCAGCTTCTCGGCGTCTTCGTTGATCACTACGACGACGCTTGTCGTTACATTTGTTTTCATTCATGCACTAGTTAGGGGTATTCAGCCAAAAACGCATCCTTCACAAGCCCACGACACATAACACTAGTTTACAAAATAAAACGAAAGTTGTGAACTTCTGTCAACGACCAAAACTTTTGAAGCACAATTTAGAACCGACCTTCAAACAATTTTAAGTAGAACGGTTTACGAGTTTTAGCTCAATATCGAGTTTTACAACTTTTTAAAATTTGGGAATTACTAATATTCAAAACGCAAAATTTTGTTCAACCAATTTTAAATTTTTTTTTTTTAAATAAATTATAAGCTGAATATAATACCAATCGATCATCTGAATGCAGGTTTTGCGTCAGATTGATGAAATACTAGATATTGAAGAGTTTTAGGGACGATCTTCTTAAATTTTAGCAAAATTTCCAAAAATATGTGAAAAAATGTATTTTTTCAATAACAAAAAAACTATTTAAAAATGGTTGTGACATAAGAGAAAAACAAAATTTGTGTCAGTATTATGGTATTAGTTTTTGTTAATTTGCCTCTTATTACCACCTAATGGAGGGCTTATCAATGTAAGATAGTTTTTAAGATAAATACCTTGATATGCCATTCACTTGCTATTCTTTTCTGCTCGGGCTATGCAGCTTCGCTGCATGGCTCAAGAGATAATTTTACCATGTTTTATATTTATTGTTGGCTAAGTTTTTCATTAAAGGAAGTTTCTGAATTTTCAATTGCTTTTTTGATATGTTTTTCAATGTGAATTTTCATATTCATTATGGAGGGCCCCGTGCTCCCACATTTTAGGAGCCGCACAAAACGGTTTTTACTTGATGATTAACCTGGGCTTTTTGGTTTTCACTTGCTACACATTAAGGACGCTATGTGAACCCATTGTGGTACGCTTTTGCGTGTATGACGATCCTATTCCCTTACCTGTCCTTTCCCCTGTCCTATCCTTTTTCCTTCCCTTCTCCGTCAGGTAAATGATGAATAGGCTCGTGTTCATGGCGATGGCACAAATTTCCCAAATGGAGGAGAACGTGCCTCTAGAGCCGACCTACTGATACCTGATACACAATAAGGTGAAACATCAAGAAATCCTATTCCAAACTTGTATACAAACTTTAGAGGCACAAATCTGGCGAACGCTGATTTTGTTTCTTCTGCCTTTGTTCACTTGCAAACTTTGGCTGCTTATCAAAAATTAGGCGCATTTGTTATCGAATTTTCAAGATTAGTGCTCTTGAAAACGTGAGTGGGGCTCCAGTTGTCCATTGTGGCAGCCATATTTGCATTCGCTGATGTTTCTTTTTCACGGGCTTGGTGGTCTAGTGGCTACCGCTTCCGATTCATGTGCAGAAGGTCCTGAATTCAATCCCTGGCTCATCCTTCTTCTCATACTTTGTATGTTTCTATCTATCAACTTTCTCTCTCTCCTACAGTAAGTTCGTAGCGATCTCTAGAACCAGAAACCCCTTCCTTCTGTGATGAAACAGCATAATATCAATGTATCCACGATGTCTCTGAAAAAAATATTATCGAAAAAAAACTCAGTATCGCTATATAAAGACCCTTAGCTTTCATTTGCTGGGTGACTTAGCGATACAGTAGACGTTCGCTCGATCCAAGCGCTTTAACTGCAATACTTTTTAACTGCAAGTCCGCTAAGTGCAACAATTTTGCAGTTATCGCACCGCTATCCGTCAAAACAAAATGTCAACAACGATGCGATGTTTTTTTCGCATGCACTTTTGTTTCAGCGCGATGTTTTCCGTATGCACTTCCGCTGCATTCTGCAGAAGCTGACAGTTATATGACGCCTGTCAGTTATTTCAATTATCGAATTTCATCCGATAAGTAAAACGTAAACATGTTGCATTTATCGAACGTCTACTGTACTGATTTTGTTCTAATAATATTTTTCTACCATAGACACCGTGATCATAACGTCTACAAGTTATGCAACCAAGCGAACTTTGCCGCTTCATAGTAATCGTTATACGATCTATGCATCACTTCAAGCTTGGCATCCATGCACCAATGCATGCACCCTGTGCCAAAAACAAACATTTCCCATCATCACACCGACATCCGTATGACCTTGTGCAGGCGCAGAGAACGGCCTGCTGGCAATAAACGATTGCAATTATCACTTCCTTCCCCTTTCTCACATTTTTTGGTATGTTATAGCAATAGAGGTAATAAACTATAGAGGAAGAATGTCGCTGGCGTCGCTGCCGGAACATCTTTTGCTGGCGGGGATAGGCAGGGATATAAATGTCAAAGCGAAATAGTATGCAGTTTGACAGGTAGATACCCGGGATGTTTGCGAAAGAGAACAAAGGGAACAACAGCGACATTCGTCCTCTATAGTTTTTTAACTCTATTGTTATAGCGAACATATAATGCAGTATATGTCACTGTGGGCCAACATGAAAAAAAAAATGATAGACAAAAAATATTAGTATTTGAAAAATGGTTGGAACATTGTCGAAATATACTTCGATTTTTTCGACCCGATTATATGAAAGTGTGCAAAATTTGCAATACAGCCTGGATTCGCTGATTGGCTCACGACTGCGCCCCGATTAGCGAACCGTGTTCGTTCCTTGGGGCAACTGACAACTGATCAGAATGCACTACACACACGCAAGTGATTAGAAATGCGTCACGAAACACTCACATCACAGACTAACAGACGTCTCACTCTACCGTCTTACCCCGCTGGTTCGACACGTTTCAATACGACACTTTTTAATTCGTACCCCGCTTATTCGACACATGACGAATTCAAAAGTGTCACAGCAATGTACACTGTAAATGCAAAAGAGTTTTATATTACGCTTGCAGCCGCTAATTTCGGATGCTCTAGGTTGGTGCTATTCAACGCCCAAACCACCTGGAGACCAACCGATATGAACTAAGGATGGCAACAATCGTAGAAAGAACGAGCTTTTCATTCGCGCCACCGTAATATTTGTTGAAATTATGTTTCATAACAAATCCGGAAATCAAAACAAAAACAAAAATAGAGTTGCCAAATTTTAATAATTATGGTGGTGTAGGATGACCAATTTGTCGAATTAAAAGTTTACCCCGGTAATTCGACAACAGTCGGTGTCGTATTAGCGGGGTAATACGGTACTCACTTTCCATCGTTTCCCTTTTTAACGGATTATTCAAATATTCCGTAGTTCTCAAATCTCTCGCTCATGGCGCTCGCATCGCTTTTGCTCCTGTTTGACGTTTGCTCACTACCGCCACAGACAAACAGACATATTACTTTGAAGAAAATTGCTTCAAAAACATCGTTTGGCATCTCACTAGCACCCTCTATAATGCTCAATCCGAAGCATTCGTTTGCAGGTGTTGTTTCCCTCGGCTCGATGTAACAATTTAGCAGGTGACGACTCCCCCGTGGCGCCATCCATTCATAAAACATGAATGAAGGTTAATGATTGAGTCATTTTATGTAAACATTGATCGGCGTCGCGTTCATTTCTCTCCGAAATTGAGAGGTGACGTAGGCACAGCAGCGCCACCGTGACACATGCGAGCACAGTCCGAACCACACTTTATTTTCAAAATGACCGTTAAATCGTACGATGATTTCGATTTGGGTAGTATGTCTGTTTGTCTGTGCTACCGCCATCTACTCAGTGGGTTTGCGTACCACAGTATAATTAGCATTGGGCGATTATGGTTGCGTGATGATGATTTTTATCGCATTTTGTTCCAAGTGATATGGCTGTCTGTGCTCACATACTTGCCCAAACGTTTTGTATATAGGAGCTGCGATGCAACGGCGGTCAGACCACAGACAATCAGACATACTACTCAAATCGCAATCATCGCACGATTTAACGGTCATTTTGAAAATATAGTGTGGTTCGGACTGTGCTCGTATCGCTGTGCTTACATCACCTCTCAATTTTGGAGAGAAATGAACCCTACGCCGATCAATGTTTACATAAAATGACTCAATCATGAACATTCATTCACAGACAAACAGACGTAATACTCTGATAATTCCCATCGAACACCGATTTATCGGTGTTTTTCAAAATATGGTAGTTGGCCAACTGCCCACCCGTGGCGCTCGCATCGGTTTTGTTCGAGTTTGACGTTTGCTCACTACCGCCACCTAGTTGATGGTCGGCCAAACTTAGTCCTTTTAGCATTGGGCGAATATGTTTCCGTGACTATGATTTGAATCGAAAAATGTTCGAAGTGTTACGTCTGTTTGTCTGTGATTCATTCATGTTTTATGAATGGATGACGTCACGGGGGAGTCGTCACCTGCAAAATTGTTACATCGAGCCGAGGGAAACAACACCTGCGAATGAATGCTTCGGATTGAGCATTATAGAGGGTGCTAGTGAGATGCCAAACGATGTTTTTGAAGCAATTTTCTTCTAAGTAATATGTCTGTTTGTCTGTGGTCAGACGTCAAACTCGTTTTGACATCGATTTTGACGCAGACAGTGATTTTTAGTTGGGTTTTGCCCCAACCAGTGAACATCCAACCAGCGCCATCTAACGAGCTCCTAACGAACGAATCGGCACTGTAAAAAGGTATAGGGTAAGTGTACAAAGTTATGGCTACAGTGGTTCCCTATTTGGCCATATTGGATTTTAACTGTATCTTAACATTTCAACACGCAAACTGATGCAAACGGTATGGCGAATAGACAATTTACTGAAAATATGCAACTTCTGGTCGTTTTCGAATGTTTTTCAAGTAATGAAGGATTTTTTTGGGGTGGTCCAATATTCCCAAGCAACACACATGGTTACAAAATAGTCACGGGCGCGTATGTTAGGGTTGCGCAGTAAGTCACCGTGACTTTTGTGCAACTCCTACATGCGCTGCCGTGACTGTTTTGTAACTATGTGTTTTTTTTAATTCCTCAAAAACTTCCTCTAGAAATTCCTCCTGAAATTCCTTGAGGAGTTCCACCAAACATTCTTCGAGTGAGCTTCAAAAATTTCTCCAAAAATTCCTCCAGGAATTCCTTCAGGGATTGCTCAAAGAAATTTCTGCAGGGATTTATCCAGAAAATCCTAGAGGAATTTCTTCCGGAGCTCTACCAAAAATTTCTCCAGGGTTTTTTCGAGGAACTCCTCCACGGATTCCTTCATGGATTCATCCAGGAATTTCTCCAAGATTTTTTTGGAATTCTTACAGGGATTACAGGACTTTTCTCAGAAATTTCCTAAAAAAATCTTCAGAAATTTATCCTGGAATCCTTTTAGAATTTTCTTTAGGAGCTCATGCAGACAATCCTCCAGGAAGCTCATGAGGAAGCCTCAAATATTCTTCCTGGAATTCCTACAAAAATCTCCTAGAATTCTTCCAGTAATTCCTCTAGGAATTCCTCCATAAATTTCTCCAAAAATTTCATCAGGAATTCCTCTATAAATATCTCTAGGAATTCATCCATGAGCTCCTTCGGAAACTCCTCAAAAATTCCTCAAGAAAATCCTCTAGGAATAGGAGACGATCGGTGTAGTACTAGATTTGTAGTAATGAGCTGAATTTTTGTATGGTACAAAGGTGAGTTCTCCGTTTCTGCAAGGAAATGGTAAAAAAAGCGTGGGTATTATGAATTCATGTCTAATTATATGCTGTTTGAGCAAAACATTGAAAAACTGTGTTGTTTTCTCCATTTCTTGTCTCTTCAACTGCACAGTTTTCTAAAGTTTTGCTCAAACAGCATATAATTAGACAAGGAACCATAATACCCACGCTTTTTGTACCATTTCCTTGCAGAAACGGAGAATTCACCTTCTCACCATACAAAAATTCAGCTCATTACTACAAATCTAGTAGGGGTTGTGGGGGTAAAGTGGACAACCTAAGCATTTTGGACGTTTCCAGTGGAAATGCGGCAAAATCCATCTGCTTTTCCGAGTAACATGGAAGGTAATGATATACTCTAGAAATATTGCAAGGGAATGCATTTAAAACATATTGTTTTCTTTGATTATTTTCTTCACCAAAACGTGCATCAAAATAGCGTGAAATAAATCGGTGGGGGTAAAATGGACAAGTCCTTAGAAGTTGTATAACAACATATTATTTTTATGTTTTCAATTACAAACTATCAAATTTCATACGAAACCTTTATTTTGTTGTTTTCAAACTTTTAATACAAACTTGGAGAAAATTATATTTTGTTGATATAAATTATTTTTTATAACTTTTTACTTCAATGTATGACGGCCAAAATGCAATTTTGGTGAAATTTGAACCGATTGTTCATTTTACCCCCACGGTCTGATTATGTTAAAATTATTTCCAAAACTTTTTTTTTACAAAACAAATTCTTTTTCGGTCAAATATAGCCTTCTACGTGGTCTTTATTGGTTTAGGGGGTAAAACTTGTAATAATTTGAAAATAACTTACAAGAAAACCTTAGCAATGATAAGCAGATTTTACAGCATTTCCGATTTTTCACGTGATTTTTCAAGTTATTGTCATTTTGAAGAGGTTTATTTGATTTTAATGTTCAAGATCGCAAAAGTATAATGATTAATGCTTGGGCATAACAATAATAGCCATGAAATTGCACCCTGTCCATTTTACTCCAGGGATTCCTCCTGGGAATTCTCCAGAAATACCTCTCGGGATTCCTCTTGGAATTCCTTCAGAAATTCCTCCTGGAGTTCCTCCAGACATTTCACCAGAAAATCTAACACGAATTTTCGAAGGATTTCCAGAGTCTATGCTGGAATCAATGAAAGAAAAAAAAAACAAACTGGGAGAAGTTTTGGGGATATCTCTGGAAGAACCACGGCAGCAATTCACGAAGCAATACAAGCAGGAAATATACAGCACAAATTTCTGCAGGAATCCCAGTTTTCTAGGAGGAATCTCATCTATAGTGTCCTACTTTAGGTTCCGCGAGTGCACTTTGGAAGTGCTGGAAGTCTCCTAAATAGTAAATTACCCTTCTCATAGACATAATAATACTATTGACAAAAAAAACATAAGGAATGAGCTATCGCAAAGTATGGTTTGGTGTTAAAGTGCAAGTGTCCTCTACTACAGATTCCTCTAGGGCACCCCGGATGTTCCGGAAGTGGCCGAAATGGTCAATGATCATTTTCATAGCTATAAGAATTCTATTGATGGAAAATCATGAAGAATGAGCTGCCGCACTTTATGTTGTGTAGTAAGAATGAAAGTGTCCTCTACTACAGGTTGCGCCAGGTCACTCCGGATGTTCCGCATGAAATGTTTTGGAGTAAAAATGTAATTGTCTTCTTGCACTGGTTCCCACGGGGGTACTCCGGAGGACCCAGGAACATCCAGAAGGACTCCAGAATTCAGAAAACTCACTAATCGTACCAGCTTCGATAAAGTTTTGATAATTCTCAATGATTCAGAGTCATGTAATGAAGAATAAATAGTTCTGATTGAAATATCCCAAATGCCATAACATTAGTACCCCACGGGAATCCGGAATAACTCCGGAACTATCCGGATTTCAGAGTTCCGGATTTAGTTTCTCAAAACTGGAATAAAAAATGAATATTGTCTCGAAATTTCATTAGGATTGGATAAAAATCAACAGAGTTATAAATTTTTCAAGTTTAAAATTTGATGCGGAAATGATGTTGGCCTTTTTGATTAAAAATTTTTACCACTTTTACTACACACTGTACCCACCTTCCAGTGACACTACCGTAAGTTAAAATTATTTTTTTCAAAAAGTTAACACCAAATTTATTATCTTTTGAAGGAGACCTAGGCTTTCAAAATTGGATGTAAATCGACGGAGATATGAGCCTAAAAAATGACATATTTTTTAGGGAGTGACCCCAAGCGAGGTTACGTTGGAAAATGAAGATTTATTTAGTTTGAGGCTTGCTAAGTAGAATAAATACAAAAACTGGTGAAAAAATTGATTTTGGAAAAAATTGCATACAAGATAATGTACAATGATTTATTATAGTACATCTCAAATGAATTTTATTTCTAACTTTATTGCACTCGTTCTTAGTATGCAACTCATTTCAGTCGCATAATGAACCAATGCTGGAATAAGTTATATAAAATATGAATTATGATACTGAATTCCATGAATTGCTGTATTAGTCTAATCAGTTTCACCTATTATTTCGCTTGAACCTCACTTGACTTCATTGATTAGTTAACATGTAGGAAAAACTTCAATGTAGCATTTTGAACTACTTTCTCCTAACAAAACCTAATTCAGTTCCTAAGCTTCATCATCATCTGGTGGATGAGCGACGCTTGGTTGATCTGACAACGTTCATTTCGCACACCAGTCTGAAGGGCATATGATCACATCACTACTCTCATGTTGATAACTATACATCATCTATCTACTATCTATGGTTTGTAGAAGTCTAGAAGTGGGTGTGGTACCAAGCCACGAGATCTTACCAATACTGCTTGGAAATGCCGGCTTGTCGCCAGAAATTTGTTGGCACATTCACGCTATCAATCTGTTTTGTTTGATTTCATGATTGCCGGGCGGATATGGTGCATCTATTGAGCTGTTAACATCAGATGGCATTCGGGTAGCGACCGACAACACAATGACGAGACAGTTTAATTATACCGTAGATAAATTCATTTATTGCCATCCACCCACGAACAATTCAATCAATTCTTCCCGGCCTGATTCTGGGCTAGCCTCTCGCGATAGATCGCGGCCAGTTCCTCGGCACCCTCCTGGTTGGTGCCCTTGTAGTACGGTAGCTTCTCCAAACGCTGCACCCAGGCGGCCAGTTTCGGGTACTTGGCCGCATCGATCGGGAAAATGGCATGGTACGAGGCAATGCTAGCGATACAGCTCAGATCCGCCAAGGTCATCCCGTTGCCGACGATGTACTCATCAACTAGGGTATCGTTCAACAGCTGGTACGCCTTGTACAGGTAGTCGATCTTGTCCTGCGGCGTGTCCGGGCTTCCGTAGTATAGGATGGGTTCCTGTCGGATTAGGTAGAGTTACTGATTGACAAGTGATAAAGGATCAGGAGGTTATCTACACCTACCAGGTAGAATCGCAGACGAGCGAACAGAACTCCCGAATCGAAGTGAAGTGCTGCGTTGATCTTGGCACGGGTCGCAACGTCCTGTGGATACAGTGAATCGTCCTTTCCGTACTTGCTCACTAGGTAGATGATGATGGCATGACTATCGTATATGACCGTTCCATCTGTATCGACGATCAATGGGATCGTATGCTGAGGGTTCATCTACAGTTTGATAGAAAGCAAAATTACAAGATTCAAGGTCAAACCAATAACCGAGATCAACGATATACCTTAACGAACTCCGGCTTTAGATGATCTCCAGCGATCAGATTGATCGGGTGGATCTCCAGTTCCAAACCGAGGGCTTTGGCGGTCAGCTCCACTGACCGTCCCGGAGGGCTCAGCTTGGCGGTGTACAGTTGGATCTTACCCATGTTGACTCGACGAATGATGAATTCGCACTAACGATTGCCGGTTTTGAAATCTGCTGAGCTGAGCACACACGCTATTCTGATATGTGTCTGTCAGTTTAAATGGTTTAAATGGATCGTTCTATATAGGTAGATGTATCTCGTGCTCTGATAGGAATGTGCCACCAGTTGTTCAGCTGTGTGCTGTGTGTGGCTCGAATACTAAGCAATCAAACGATGTATTGAATGTGGATGTTGCCATCTGCTATCAGCATATCACTTTGCATGGAAACGAATGAAATTTGAATGTTTGTTCTGTTTCGGTCAAGTCATTTCCCCCACATGTATGGTGACATATAAATATCTGTTTTTTATACAAATATTATCATTTTTAGTTTTATCTAGCTACTAAGCATACAGAAAGGCTGTAATACAGCTTTTAATTAATTTCGTATACGGTTAACCACGTAACTTAGTAATTTAAACTTCAATATTATAAATGATCTTAATATGAGTTTGTAGCGCCGAAAAATATTTTGAATAAATCAAATTTGAGATTAATTTAACATTACAGGTGTTGCGAGAGGCAACACTGAGGAAGGGGAAGTTCTTCAGGGATTATAAAACTGAATCCGTGTGTTAATGAATGCGGACATTTATAAATAATTACACCAGAATCTCCATTTAGGTAACAAGTCGGGACTGCCTAAATAGAATTTTTACCTAAGTGGATTCAGTTCATTACCTAAATGGATTTCAAGGTTGCAAAGAAATATGAGGAGGCTTTCAGATGTAAAGGGGGAAGGGGCAGATGAATTTCAAAGGAGTTTCTAGGGGGAGGGGGTCAGAGGCGTTTCCAGGCGTTTCAGGAGATTTCAGAGGGCTTTTAGGGGGCTTCATATGCTCTCAGGTGAACTTCACGGGAGTTTCAGAGGCGTTCCAAAGCGTTTCAGGGCGTTTCAGGAGGTTTTAGAGGTATTTCGGGGGACTTCAGAGACTTTCAGGTGCGATTCACATGGATTTCATTTGTGTTTCGAACGCGTTTCAAGGCGTCTCAGGAGTTTTCAAAGAGATTTTATGGGGCTTCAGAAACTCTCAGATTTGTTTCACGAAGGTTTCATGGGCGTTTCAGAGGCGTTACAAAGCGTTTCAAGGTGTTTCAATGCGTTTCAGGGCGTTTCATAGCCTTTCAGGAGGTTTTAGGAAGTTTCAGGATGATTAAGGGTGTCTTCAGATGGTCGCAGATTAATTTGACGGAGATTTCATAGGGGTTTCAGGGGCGTTTCAAAGCGTTTCAAGGCGTTTCAAAGCGTTTTAAAGCGTTTCAGGGCGTTTCAGGAGGTTTTGCAGGAGTTTTAGGGGGCTTTAGAGGCTCGCAGGTGAATTTCACGGAAGTTTTAAAGGGGTATTAGAGGCGTTTTAAAACATTTCAATGTGTTTCAGGGCGTTTTAATCATAGACACTTTACATACCATAGACTCGCGGAGGTAAAGACAACTGTAGCCAAACGGACTGTCAGATCGTGTAACCAAACGAGCATGATGTCACGAGTCCAATAGCGACAATGGATTATGTGACGTCATTTTCGCTCTGTACACTCTAAATTTACGGTAAAACACACTAAAATCATATTTCTCAACCATATCTCCGCGGGTCTATGGTATATATAGTGTCTATAGTTTTGTTCTATATAGTATGCGTTTCAGGGCGTTTTAATGTGTTTCAGGGCGTTTCAAGAGGATCGCAGGTGAATTCCACGGAGGTTTCATGAGGGTTTCAGAGGCGTTTAAAAGTGTTTCAAGGCGTTTCAATGCGTTTCAGGGCTATTCAGGGTATTTCATGAGGTTTCACAGGGGTGCTAGGGGGCTTCAGAGGCTCTCAGGTGAATATCACGGATGTTTAATAGGGGTTTTAGAGGCGTTTCAAAGCGTTTCTAGGCGTTTCAGGGCATTTAAGGGTGTTTCAGGAGGTTACTGTGGTTTTAGGGGGCTTCAGAGTCTCTCAGCTGACTTTCACGGAGGTTTTAAAGGTGTTTTAGAGGCGTTTCAAAGCATTTCAAGGCGTTTCAAAGCATTTCAGGAGGTTTTACAGGCGTTTTAGGGGGCTTCAGAGGATCTCTGGTAAATTTATGGAGGTTTTATAGGGGTTTGATAAGCGTTTCAGAGCGTTTCAATGCATTTCAGGGCATTACAGGAGGTTTCACAGGGGTTTTAGGGGGCTTCAGAGACTCTCAGGTGAATTTCATGGAGGGTTTGTAGGGTTTAGAGGCGTTTCAGAGCGTTTCAAAGCGTTTCAAGACGTTTCAAGGGATTTCAATGCATTTCAGGGCGTCCCAAGAGACATCAAGAGGTCTCAGGTAAATTTAAAGAAGATTTCATGGGGGTTGGGGGTTCTAGAGCTGTTTCAAAGCGTTTCAAGGCATTTCAATGGGCTTCAGAGCGGTTTCAGGGGAATATAGAAGCCCACATCAAATGGCCTTAACTGCAGGGTGTTCTCGGATACTCCTATACGATCATAGAACACACCACTTGATAGAACATAGATGCCTGGGGCTGTGTTAGTATAAACCTCATTCTTAATGCTCTTAGATTCATCTAGTAGTCCTCGTAGATTCGATGGCCTATACTCAAGGGAGTTCTTGGAGACCCTTAAAGATTCTTTGAACTCAAAACTTGATAGATCATAGTTACCTGAGGATGTGTGAGTATTAACCTTAGTCGTAAATCACTTAGAGACAACCAAATACAGGGGATAGACAAAATGATCGGGACAGGCAAAATTTTCCCTTCTCAAAAAATATTCAAATAGCTGTAACTTTTCGAAAAGTGCATCAAATATTCTCATTTTTTTTACTGTAAGTGGATCAACTGGTTGTATATCAGTGAACAAAATTTGAAAAAGATCGGGCTATTCTTCACGAAGTTATAAAGATTCTAGAAAAAAGGTATATTTATCCGATAGCCAACTTTGAGCTGTTATATATCCGGATTCAATGAACCGAATGCAATGAAATTTTGACCATTTAAGACTTATATAATGAGCTCTGAAAAACGTTTGACTCAACTTGAAATTATTCACAAGAAAAAAGTTATAGCGATTTCGTTTATTTTATGATTTTTTAGTAAATTGGTCTATTTTTAATATGCATCCCATTACTTTTTCAATGAATTGCCGGCTATGTTGTTACTTCCTTTCAAAACATATTTACATGCAAGACAATTAGAGGGAATATAAATGAACTATAATTAGCATCTTGAATTTTGAAACGATGTTGAAATTTAAGAAAATTTGGTATTTTATTAGAAAAATAATCTAATCGTTATAATTTTCTTCCGTGTTAAGAATTTTAAGTTAAGTCAAAAAATTTTCAAAGCTCATTACATAAGTCATAAATGGTCAACATTTCATTGCAATCAGTTCATTGAATCCGGATATATAACAACTCAAAGTTGGCTATCGGATAAATATAACTTTTCCTAGAATCTTTATAACTTCGTGCAGAATAGCCCGATGTTTTCCAAATTTTGTCCACTGATACACAACTAGTTGATCCACTTACAGTAAAAAATTGAGAATATTTGATGCACTTTTCGAAAAGTTACAGCTATTTGAATATTTTTTGAGAAGGGAAAATTTTGCCTGTCCCGATCATTTTGTCTATCCCCTGTACGTTAGTAGATCCGATGACCTATACTCAAGGAAGTTCTTGGAGATCCTCAAACTGACAGCAAACTCACCACTTGACAGCACATAGTTGCTTAAGGCTATGCAAACATAAATTTCATTCATTAAGCTCCTATAGATCACTGATTACGCTTGTAGATCAGATGGCCTTAACTCCAGGGAATTCTCGGATACTCCTATAGAATCCTAGAACCCACCACTTGATAGAACATAGATGCCTGAGGCTGTGTGAGTATAAACCTCATTCTTAATGCCCTTAGATACAACTAGTAGCCCTCGTAGATTCGATGACCTATACTCAAGGCAGTTCTTGGAGAACCTTAAAGAATCATTGGTAGATACGATGACCTATACACAAGGAAGTTCTTGGAGATCCTCAAACTGACAACGAACTCATCACTTAACAACACATAGTAACATTAGGTTGTGTACGTATAAATTTCATTCATAATGCTCCAATAGATCGCTGATTATGCTTGTAGATCAGATGGCCTTAACTCCAGAGAGTTCTCGGATACTCTTAAACTTTCAACCCTTAAACACTCCGTAAACGTCCCTTAACTCTTAATTCTGTTTTTTTTTCGTTATCCGTTTTTCTGTAATCTTGAGTACTCCAACTGCTAATGAGATCTATAAGAGTCCGAGGGGAATTTCTGAGAGATTTCATGGTGATTCAAAACGTTTAGAGTTTTTTTTTTGGGATTTTCATGGTTTTATGGACCTTTAGTTAGCCTTGTGGATAGGCCTTTGGATTGTCGGGAATTTTTGACTTCCCTAGGTACAGTGCATCATTATACTTGCCTCACAATGTACACAGTGTATTAGTCGCCATTCACGTATTATTCTCGGCTTTCTTAAGTACCAAATGGTATTATCCTTGATTTTAATCCGAGTTTTGACTTTAGTGCACCGATTTCGACATAATAAAGATATTCTCAGAATTGAAGTAACTGCTGAGTGAAGAACGTCAACGATGAACAAAACAAATAAAACAAGCAGCTGAAATCTGCAGCAAGGTGCAGCTGCAGCATATTTTCCGGAGAATTGTTCCGTGCATTATGATTTATTTGAACTGGACGAGACGACCTGGAATCCTCTCTCACTTTGGAAGTGCCTTGCAGCTAAACACGGCCGCGACGTGTGGTGGAGAAGTTTTGCTGATATCACTAGTTTACAAAATAAAACGACAGTCGTGAACTTCTGTCAACGACCAAAATTTTTGAAGCATAATTTAGCGCTGATTTTGAAACCGTGCTTCAAAAATTTTTAAGTAGAACAGTTTTTGAATTTTAGTTCAATATCGAGTTTTAAATCTTTTTAAAATTTTAAATTTAATAGAATTCAAATATCTTGCTTTTTGTTCAACCAATTTTAATTCTTTTTCCATAAATTTCATGAATATAATACCATTCGATCATCTGAATGCAGGTTTTGCGTCAGATTGATAAAATTCAAGATAATGGCCAGTTTTGGGGACGATCTCCTAAAATTTAGCAAAATTTCCAAAAATATATGAAGAAATGCATTTTTTTCAATAAGAAAAAAACAATCTAAAAATTCTTTCTCAACGTTTATTTGACATATTATATGTAGGCGAGTTACAGTGAAAAATTCAGCTCAATCGGAGCATTGATTACGGAGAATGAGATGTGTGAAGTGAGCGACTTTGCTTAAAAATAGAGCAAAAATTGATTTCAAATCATCAACCTTGTATGGAAAGTCGAAAAAAATTCCGCTCTACTGTAATTTTTTTCCTATGCGTTTTCGAACTCAGGGCATGATTCATCAGCTTACCGAGTTCAAAAATGCTGTAAACTAGTGTATTCGATCGCTTGCTCCAGTGCCCGCCGTGAATAGCAGACATCCTACTTCAGAGATATTTTCGAAGGAACAACGGTGGCTTCCAACTTGTTTTCTCGTAATTGACTGGTGATTTCGTAACAGGAGTTCATAACGAATTTCTTCGAGGATTCATCGCAGTAATACCATGAACTAATTTCGAGGATTCCACCAGGATTTCCTTCAGAGATTCCTCCAGAAAATTCATCGGGGATTCCTTCAGGGATTCCTTCACGGATTTCTCCAGCAATTCCTTTGACTATTCTTCCAGGAATTCTTTCGGGATTCCTCCAGAAATTCCTTCGAAGAACTGCGGAAATTTCTTGAGTTACCTCATGAGGGAATTATTTGAGGATGCTCTGAGGAAATTCCTTGAGGTATCCCTGAGGAAATTCCTTTCGTAATTCGTGCGGAAATTTCTTAAGGAATCTCCGAGGAAATTTCTTGAGGATCCCTGCAGAAACTTCATGAGTAATCCCTAAGGGAATTTCTTGAATATTCTCTGAGGAAATTCCTTGAGGATTTTCTATGGAAATTTCTAGAGGGATCCCTAGTGTTATTTCTTAAGGATTCTGTGTGTAAATGTTTTGAGTCATCCTTGAGGAAATTCCTTCAGGTTTCTATGAGAAAATTTCTCTGGGCACGTCTCGAGAAATTTCCGGAGGAATATCTGGATGAATACTCGAAAGAATTTTAGCAGGAACTTCTGGAGGAATTTACGGAGGAATTTTTGAATAAATCCCCGGAGGAAACCCTTAAGAAATTTCTGGAGGAATTTCTGCATGAATGCATGAAAAAGTTGCAGAAAAAAATTTGGTTGAATTCCAGGATAAATTTCTTGAGGAGTTCGTGGGAGAATTTCTAAAGAAATAGCTGGAGGATTTCAGAGTAAATTTCATGAGGAATTTGTTAAGAAATTTCCAGAGGACTTTCCAGAGGAGGTATTCAATGAAAAATTTGAGAATTTTTGGAAGAATTCCGGGAGGAATTTCTAAAGGAACTCTCGGAGGAATTTTTAGAAGAATTCAAATCACATTTTTTTGAGGTATTTCCGGAGGAGTTTCTGGAGGAATTTCTCATAGAATTTCTGGAGAAATTTCCGAGGGAATTCCTGGAGGAATCTATGGAGGAATTCCCGAAGAAATTTCTGGAGGAATTAACAATGGAACATTTGGAGAAATTTCTGGAGCAATTCCCTGAGTATTTTTTTTAAAGATTTTTCGGAGTAATTTGTGGAGTAATTCCCAGAGGAATTTATTGAGGAAATTTCTGCATACATTCTCAGAGGAATTTATAGGGGAATTCCCAGAAGAACTTCTGAAAGAATCCCTGGAGAAATTTCTTGAAGGGTTCCCGGAGAAATTTCTGGAAAAACTCCCTGAGGAATTTATGAAAAATTCCTGGAGAAACTCTCGAAGAAATCAGAATGATTATCCAGATAAATTCCTGGAGGAATTCTCGGAGGAATTTCTGGAGGAATTTCTAGATGTTTTTCTGGAGGTACTTCCAGAGACATTCCTGGGGAAATTCCCGGAGTAAAATCATGATGAATACTCGGAGCAATTTCTGGATTTATTCGTAGAGGAATTTATGGATTGTTTTCCAGAGGAATTTCTTGGGGAATTCGCTGAGAAATTTCTGGATAAATTCTCGGAAGAATTTATGGAGGAATAACCGGAGAATTTTCTCGAAGAATTCCTAGAAAAAAATCTGGAGGAATTCCCAGAGGACTTCCTGTAGGTATTCTCAGAGGAAATTCTTGAGGAATTTTTTGAAGAATTCCCAGAGAATTTTCGGGAGGAATTACCGTCACAAGTTCTGATGGAATTTCTTGAAGAATTTTTGGACGAATTCCCGGAAGGATTTCTTGAAGAATTTCTTGAGAAAATCCTTTATGAATTCTAGGTGGAATTCGTGGATGAATTCTTAGAAAAGTTCCCGTAGGAATGCAGTTAGTGATTCCCTTAGGATTTTCGAAAGGATTTCCTACGGAAATTTGGACCCACAGAATGAATTACTGCTAGAGAAACTTTACAGGAATTATGATCTGAAGTTTATCGAAAATAATTGGACCCGTTTTGTTATTTCGTCATTAGGGTGTCCAATTTTATGATGGAGTGGTCCACACAATCGAGATATTTCAAAACTGAAATAAAAAAAAATCATAGCTTTGAACGATTTTAAATTTCTTGTAAAATACCTATTGTTAGAGGTTTCAGAAATTTATGGTAGATTTCAGAAGGATTTCTGAAAATTTTAGGGACTTTTCAGTAACGTTTAACGGGGGTTTCATAGGACTTTCAAGGCGTTGTTGTACAAGAACGGAGTTTCTGTATGTTTCACGGGGCTACAGGGAAATTTATTAGTTCTTCCCAGGGGTCTGAAAGGAAATTTTAGAAGGCTTTCAAGGCGCTTCAAGGGGGTTTAGGGCGTTACAAATTAGTTTCAGAAGGTTGTCATCTCTCTGCGGAGGGTGAATGAGACTTGGAGCCAAATTTAGATGATATAGAACGGTTTCTGCGAGCATTGGTAACCCGACCGACATGCTTGACTTGCAGCACAGAATCAGGTTCAAGAAAAGTGGAACCATCACTGACCTTATCGAGCCATTTCAAATCAATAAAGAAATTCAAGCTTCACAAAATAATGGAATGTTAGAAATGGAGTAAGTATTTTCATTTATTGGAGACTTTGCCTAACCCAACTAACAATCACTCATTTCACAAGCACTTTTACGATGAATTAATGCAGCATGATGCTGAATAGCATTTGGATAATTTTCAGGCACGACCTCTGTTCGGGTTTTGCTCAAACATACAAATAAAGCATTTTGTTGTGCACCAACTGAGGTGATTGTTGTTAAATCGTTCTACAACTATATAGTAAAGCTGTTATGAAGCTTCAGTAAAAATGATTAAAAATAAATGAAATGTATTTTTTTTCAATTACAACGAGAGTTTATGATTGGCATATATGCTGTGAACAACTATTGTGAAATAATAACTACACATAAATTTACCTAATTCAAGAATCGAACTCGAGACTCGTCGATTGCCAGCCGCATGCCTTCCTATCTGCGCCGCCATCCTAGAGATGATTAATTGAATCACTCAAATCAAAACATAAACTTTCCGTGGTTAGTGATCACATTTCGACTCCCATTCAGCAGTGGTAAATTAGCACAGAACATTATGATTAACAACTGAACAACACATTAATTCAGCTGCTGTTCAGTAAAAAAACACGTGTTTTTCATCCTGTACTCTGAGTCGAAGTATGAGGAAACGAAAGCGCTTATTTGACTTGTGAAAAAAACACATTATACATACACAATGTGTGTATTACACATGTGCTAATTTTTACATGAACTTAACAAGAAGAAAAAGTTGTACTTCAACTATTTTGTAAAGAAATTACTGAAGGTCGAATAAAAATCTTATTAAACGCTTGAAAAATGTTTGGAATTATCATTGTTAATATCGATTCGAAAGGTTGAACATTGGCAACATGCAACATGCATTTGTTTGTTTTTGCATAGATCAGGATCGATGACAAACACTAATCAATCAAACACTACAGTTTCCTTAACAAAATACACAAAATTAAGGTTAATCTGGGGATCTTGTAACTGAACAGTTACACAGTGCTGTGAAAGTTGGAACGATGGGAAATGGAATTTTTTATCCGTTTCTAGCTCTAGCGATGGCTTTGAACATATGTTTATACATCAGATGTGTATATCTAGAGAAGGGAGCATCGAAAAAGTAGATTGGAAGATACAAAGATGGAGGAAAGGGACGAGCCAGAGGTTGAACCTAGGACCTTCTGCATATCAATCAGTAGCGGTAGTTACTAGACCACCAAGCTCGTCTTCTTGTGGTGAATTGCACTGGAACCTAAAGTGTTAAGAAAATCTGTACTGCTGAATGCTTGTGAAGCTTGGCGGTTTTATAGGTCAACGCGATGGCGGGCATTTACTAAGGATGCACATCGGCCCATTGAACCACAATTTGCAGTAAAAACCTGAGAGTAAGTTTCAATGTGTGTGACGTGATCAAACCACTCTTTGATTTCTGACAACTTAAAATTTTTTATGCGATGAGAGAAAGAAGCTCTTACCAATGTTTAAGCTTCTAAAAATACTATTTTTCCACGAAAAAATATTAATGGAGGATAGGGACGAATGGAAATGTCCAAGGATGTGTCATTAAAAACATTTATTTTTTAATACAGAAAAAAGTAGTATCCAAATCGTCAATATTTAAAGAGTTCAAGGCTTCTTCTGGGCATTCTTATCCTTCGTCACCAGCACAGCCTGAGCCAACTGTTCAGCCCCACTGCCATTGGCTTCCTCGTAGTAAGGTAACGCCTTCATCCGCTCCAACCAGGCGTAGATCCTCGGATGCTTGTCCTTATCCAACGGAACCACTCCCATCACCGTCGAAATGGTCGATACGCAGCTGAAGTCCGCAATGGTCATCGAGTTACCGACGACGTAGTCGTTGACCAGCGTATCCTCGAGCAGCTTGTAGGACTTCTGCATGTACTCCACCTTCTCGGTTGGAATTTCAGTTCCACCGTTGTAGAAAATTGGTTCCTGAGGAAAATCGGAGGTTATGCACGTATGACTACAAACAAACACGTTCAGTTCAAAACTTACGAAAATGGCCCTCATCCGAGGGAACAGCATGCTGCCTTCGAAGAACAGAGCCGCGTTAACCTTGGTCTGTTCAACGAGATCTTTCGGATACAGGCCGCTATCCTTGCCGTACTTGCTGGCCAGATAGATCACGATGGCATGGCTTTCGCAAACGATCGTACCATTATCGTCCAGCACGGGAACAGTGTGTTGGGGGTTCAACTGTAACAAGAAACGAACATTTCAGAAAATTGGACACTTACGACGACGAGTTTGGCTATACCAACCTTGAGGAACTCCGGCTTCAGATGTTCTCCACCCAAGAGATTAACCTCTTTCAGCTCCAACTCAACGCCGAGAGCTTTGGCGCAGAGTTCCACCGTCCGGCACGGAGGACTCAGGTGGATCAGGTACAGAATTGGCTTCGGCATTTCGGTTGTTTCACTGTTCCCACTACGGTAGTAACTAATTTGCTACCGGAATATTTACCGGCTTTTAAAAGACTGACCGGCGAGCAGCAGTGAACGAAGAACCCAAAACGAACGGGCGTTAGTCATGATAGGTGACTGATAAGACAAACATTATCGGATGTCTAGCTATCCCGCTAGCGCTTGCGATGACAATGCATATATCTAAAGAATCACCGAAATATCACAATACTGCTTCACATCTGCTCCCCCAGAGATTCCCATACCCAATTGCATTGTCACGGTGCACAGTGGCCTGAGGGTGGTCAGTAGTCGGAGAAATTGATTGTTATTACTATATATTTAAGACACTTTACCACTTAAGTGGCATTCGTGTCTGAAAGGAGAAATTGTGTTATCTAAGCTTGTTATCAGTATTTTCAATATTTTTTTAACATTTTTCGTTTTTTTTTCATCGGAATAGGTTCTACATATTTGTTAGTCTGTCGATCGGAACTGGATTGCGTCCGGTTTCTACTAGCTGTGAATTGATTGGAATAATACCTAGATGATCCTGGACAATTTTCGAAAATACAACTTGCAAACTCACCATGCATTTCACTAATTTTAAAACGTACGATTTTGTAAAAAAAAAGCCTTATTTGGGCGTTTTAAGGGGCTCAAGGGGTTTCAGAATGGTTTCAAAGAGGTTTCAAGGGTTTTAGAAGTTTTCAAAGAATTTTATGAAGTTTCAGGAGCGTTTCTAGAGTTTTGAGAGGGTTACAGGAGAGTGTTTTAGGGGTGTTTAAGAGATTTTTAGGGACTTCCAGAGACATTTTGGTGGGGTTTAAGGAGGTTTATCAGAGATTGAAGGGCAGTCCATGGGGGTTTTGTAAAAGCGTTTCTGGAGTTCCTAGAAAGTTTCAGGAGTTTCAGCGGGCCTTAGATGGTTTCAGTAAGTATCAGGGGCATTTCTGGAGGTGTCAGAGGCATTTAAAGAGCTTTCAGGGGCGTTTCAGGAGGTTTCAGAAAGCTTCAGGGCTTTTAGCGGGCCCCACGAAGATTCAGGGGCTTTCAGATGCATTCCGTGCGGTCTCAGAGGATTTAAAGTGGTTTCAGAAGCATTCACGAGGTCTCCGGGGTGGAGGCTTGAGAGGGTTTCAAGGGTATTTCAGGGGGTTTCTGTTCTTTTTTTCAGGGTTGTTTCAAGTGTTGGGGTTCTTAGGGACGTTTTAGACTGTTTTAAGGGGCTTGTTACGTACAGTATTAATTAGATGTAAATAGGCCGATATTAGACTCATCGATCGAATCGAGTCAGATTGAGCATGAGTACCGCCAAATCAGTTTCTCTTGCTTGCCCACCGCATAGCGTAGGTCGTGCAGGTAGTTATCGATCCTCGGCAGTTGAGTGCCACCGATCGCGCTGTTGATCAGCAAGCACAGATTTATTAAGTTAGTCTTCTCCCGTACGTCGGCCGCGTCGGCAACAAATAAAATTTACAGTCCACAGTCCAAGTTTATCCCGCGTTTTCGTTTAATCAATAAACCGCAAGTTCAGTGCAAATTCGAGTTTTTAGAACCAAGTCCGAAACGCTATTCCGCGAGTGAACCGTGGGGTTACTATCCGGCCAGTGAAGTTTGTTTTAATACGTAACAGGGCTTTAGGAAGTTTTAGTACGTCTCAAAAGAATTTGCTTTTTAGGAGCGTTTCAGGGGTTTTCAGTGACGTCTCGATGATTTAAAAAAGGGTAGGGATTGTGCTGCGCACACTTTTACGTGCTTTTCTCTTACAAATTATGGACCGGTAAATTCGAAATTCCACCACTAGACAGCGTTAGGGAGCCTGCACATTTTATGCCTCTCAAAACTTTTCTGCAAAGTTAATGGATCATTGAAGCTGACTTTTCCGCTACTCACCGCATCAAAACAAAAGCGCCACCATATATGGACGGTAACACAGTGACAGCAGTCGAGTTACGTCAAACACACAAGGCTACGGTGGCGCTATCTGTTCATTCCATAGCGGCCGTTTTAGTTATTTTAGTGATCCATTGGACAGTGAAGTGTTTACAGCTGCTGGATCGTTTGAAGTGATATTTCAGGGGCTTCCATGGAGATTTCAGAGAACTTTCATTAGGGATATTTCAGAATGTCTCAGTTAGTTTATTAAGCCTTTTTAGAGGAGTTTTAATGGTTGCAAGAAGTTTTTTTTACGAATGTTTTGGTCTCTCGGGCGATTTTAGGGAAACTAGGAATAGTTCCAGGGGCTGCAGTGGGTTTAAATGGACCTCGGGGTCAGAGAGCACCAAACCGCCCTGAAAATCTCATGAAACACATGCCCTGGAACAAATTTAATCGTCAAATTCATGAAGCAATTACCTTGAAACCAGTTGAAACGCTCTTAAATCCCTTGAAAATCCCTTAAATGCTCTCGAATCCCCCTGAATATCCCGAAACGCTACTGAAACTTCTATAAACTACCTGAAACTCTCTAAAAACTTTCTGGAAACTCTCAAAAGCCTCTGATATTTCCATGAAATGTTACTAAAACACTTGGCATTTACTAAAACCTCCTAAAACGCCCCTGAAACCTCTCATAACGGTCCTGAAACCCCTTTTCACTAACTTGAAACTCTCTCAAATGATCCTGAAACTTCCTAAAATCCCTGAAATCGCTAAATACGGTTCTGGAACAACCCTGATATTCCCTTGAAACCCACTATGATGGTCCTGAAAATCACTTAAAGCTCTCTAAAAACCCCTGAAATGCCCCTCAACCCTCTTGGATCACTCCATGAAACGCCCCTCAACCACTACAAAATGCTTTTTTAATAGTTCCGATATGCCCTTGGAATCTCCCTGATTCCTCCTGAAGTCTCTGAACCTCTTCCGAAGCACATTAAAACCCCCGGATACGGCACTAAAACCCCTTGATCGCCAATCCGGAGATGGCGGGTTCGATTCCCGTTCCGGTCGAGAACATTTTCACGACTCTCTGGGCATAGTGTATCATTGTACTTGCCTCACAATATACAAATTCATGTAATGGCAGGCAAAGAAAGCCCTTCAATTAATAACTGTGGAAGTGCTCAAAGAACACTAAGTTGAAGCGAGGCAGGCCAAGTCGCAGAGGGGACCGAAATTCCCCTGTAAATTTTACGACGCTACTGATATCATCTTGAATGCCCCTCTGAAATGCACCGAAATTCCCAGGAACCAAATAAAAACGAGCCTAAACACTTCTGGAACCTCTCTTAAACATCCCCTGAATATTCCTAGAATACTCCTTCCATTTGAGCTCCCCTGAAAGTGCTGGAAGCCCCCTTTACCCTATCTCAAACCCTCAGGAGCAGAACCTGTTCTCGTGGACTACATTCCCTGATTCTAAGAGTGTCTAAGAACTCGTTTGAGTATAGATCATTGGATCTACACGTATAATTGATTACTCTTGCTCACACAACCTCATTAAATCTACCAGCGTAATTTGTAATCGACCGTATTCTGACCGTGTATTCTGACGAAGATTGGCAATAACATAGGCTTATACTATATAATATATACACGTATATATAGTATATATAGTATATACAGTATATAGTATATATACACGTACGTTTTAAACGAGTTTCAGCGTTTGAAACGCCTAGAAACCCCTTGTAATCCATCAGGCTCCCGAACACTTTTCTTGAATTCCTCTGAAGGTCCCTGAAACGCACTGAAACCCTCTGAAAAGTCATGAAACGCCTTGAAACCCTTGTGAAGCCCACCTTAAGCTTCCCAGAATGCCACTGGAGCTTTTACCCTTAGGGAACCACTTGAAACCTCTCAAAAGTTTTGAAACGTACTGAATTTTCCCGGAAAACTTCCTGAGACTTCGATGGGCTTTCCTTAACCCTACAGATCGCACGCAGTTGTAAAAAAAAATACACCAGCACTAAATATCCTAGCTTGTCGTCTACAGCGTGAGCGTGGTGCAGTTTTAGGATCAAACAGGGGCGCGCCCTGAAAGGTTAAGCTCTGCTAAAACTCCCCTGAAATCCACCAGAATGCCTTGTAACCTCGAGGTTACAGGATCCTGACTCATTGAAACGCTTTGAAACGGCTCGCAATGCTTCGAAATCCTTCAGAGAAAACCTCTTAAGACTTCCCTAGCCATCCTTTTATTTCTACTGAAGAAATTTGAAATCGCCGAAAGCTTTTCGACGCCTTGAAGTTACTCAGAAAATCCCTGAAACCCTTATGGACATTCCTCAACCTCTACTGAAGCCCCCCTGAATTCCTTCAAATCCTCTCGGTGCCATGATACGCTTTGAAACACCTAGAAACGCTTTGCAATCTTTTGGAAAACACCTTGAGATTAATCCACTGAAGCCCTAAAATCCAGTTAAATCCAGAGATATCCATTGAAATGCCTTGAAACGGGTCGCAAGGGATTCCAGGGGCATATCAGGGGTTATTGAGGGCGTTCCAGGGGCTCAGGTGGCATCAAAAGGGCTACAGAAAGCCTTAATCTCAAACTCCCTGAAGCCCCCGGAAATCCAACTGCCTGGAATGCCTCTGAAGCACATCAAAATCTACTCAAACACTCCTAAATTCCCCCGAGCGTTCCTCCGGAAATCCATTTGGCTTCATCTCAAACCCCCAGCAGCAAAACCTTTTCTTAAGAATTATGTTCTCAATGATCAGTGCGGAGGAAGGATTTGCTTCTCTGAAGAGGAGCCAACGGGAATAAGTTGACAATAAACTCATCCGATGCCGGGGTCCGTAGCGTACTGGTTTCACGTTCACTTCATACGTGTATGGTCATGGCTTCAATCCCAGCCCCGGTACTAACAATTTTTCGTCAGTTGCTCTTCCCCCCGAGAGTGGCTGGCACCTGACCCTTTTCAGAGCGTATGCTCCAACGGATCCGGAAACCTGGATATCGGCCCCCAATCAGACTGGAAAAGGAATAAGAGCCACACATCAACATCCTCGTGCTCATCATTCTACCATGGACAGGGTTGAAAAGTGACAGCAGCGCAAAGGCAACCAGTTCAATATAGTAGAATAAGAATAGAATACATGTAGGCGCTGTACAAAGAGTAAGTGACAATTGGATTCGCTCACGCAGTGCCCTACACTCAGCCAAATAACCTTAAGATTTTCAAAAGGCCCAACTTATGAAACGGCCTTTAAATCATTCATAATGATTCGTATGAATTTTGATAAAACACGGGCGCAGTGATCCCGAAGTTCATAAATAGAATCCAGTCTGCATCATTTTAACATTTTTTTTGTTCTTTTCATGAGTCTATCTTATGAAATTTGTCATAACAAGCACGGTCAATTTTCATAAGGTATTCTCATGGCATCCATAAGATTTAGTTATAGCAAATTTTCATAAGGTATTTCGATGAATTTCGCTAGTTTTTTCGCTGAGTGTAGTAGACAAAAGAGCTGTGAATTAGGTTAAGTGATTGAAGAATAAAAAAATACTCAACCGAGACAAAGTACATGAGAAAGAGGCAGAGGCAAACAGGAAGTGTTTGAAATTGTTGAAGATTTTTTGTATCCTAGAACACTTGCGAAATATAACAATTTCCTTGAAAGTGAAAAGGTGCAATAAAATAAGAATAATATCTTTTATGAACCTCGTCCATAACCGCATCTAGCAACAAAAAGATTGTGGAGCCTCGTGGCCGTGCGGTTAGCGTTACCAAGCGTATAACCTTATCATGTCATGGGGTGAGCGTTCGATTCCCGCTCCGAGTAATGAAACTTTTCGCGAAAAAGTTTCTTCCTCGTATTAACTGGTTCTCGTAATGTGTGTCGTGTCCGTTGTCTAGTGTTAAGTTTCGTTCAGTCTGTACAGCCTCTAGCTGAAGACGGTGTCCTTATCTTAAAAAAAACAAAATAGGGTCTTGTACCATTTGGGCAGGTGTACCTATTTTGGGCACTTGTCGCTATAACTATGTCAATTTCAATCCGATTGATTTGAATTCTTGTACAGAGTTAGATACTGTACGTGCCTAACTCTATACAAAATTTCAAGTCAATCAGTTTGAAATTGACTTAGTTATAGCGACAAGTGCCCAAAATAGGTACACCTGCCCAATTGGTACAAGACCCTACGCTCTGTATAAAACGCTGATTCTTTCGGTTGCTCTCTAAAGTTACGAGACGTTGACGTCAAAACGGAACGCTTTCGGAGTTTTTGAGCATAAAATGCTACGGACTATCTGGACACTGGGTAAAACTAAAAAAAATGTGTGTGTGCCACAGATGTGGAATGTGGAAACACAATTCAACAGAGAACCGGGTAGAGGTCGAAGACTTCGTGGACGGCCACACGCGTGCTGTGGTGCTCGCGGTTGAAGAAGACCTAGGGACACTAAACGTTCAGGAAAACTAGATGAACATCCTCAAGAAGATCGACGAAGATGGTGGTATACTCCCGGCACGGAGTAAAGCTACACAGCCATCAAAAATTCCGATGATAATGATTGAATATGATAACACACTTTCGATAGATATGCTTCGCTCAGTCTAAGCTACGTGAATCTAGATAACTGATTATGTTTGGCTTATCAGTTTTCTATTACAACAACAAACTTTATCATATCTACAAGCAATGTTCGGCAGTCTTGTTGAAGCCCGTGTGTATTCCAGTTCCAAATTGGATGTTCTCAATATCGGAGTAGTAAAACATGACCAAGCCAGTGCTGTACACGATCCACCTGAGTCCACCTTGCCGGACGGTGGAACTGTGCGCCAAAGCTCTCGACGTTGAGCTGGAGTTGAAAGAGATGGACCTGATGGTGGGGAACATCTGAAGCCGGAGTTCCTCAAGGTTGACTACCATCTTACTACGTACTTGGTTATTTCTTCAAACATTGTTTGCTGTTACAGATAAATCCGCAACATACAGTTCCCGTACTGGATGACAATGGTACAATAGTTTGCGAAAGTCATGCCATCATGATCTATCTGGCCACCAAGTATGGCAACGGGGACAGCCTCTTGTATCCACAAGAACTCGCAGAACAGTCCAAAGTAAACGCAGCGTTGTTCTTCGAAAGTAGCATGTTGTTCCCTCGAATGAGAGCCATTTTCGTGAGTCAATTTCAAAGCTTATTTCGAAATCGATTGCAGAATGTTATCTCTGATTTTTTTTATTTTTGCACAGGAACCGATTTTCTTCTGCGGCAGCAGTGAAATTCCAACCGAGAAGGTGGAGTACATACAGAGGGCATACAAACTGCTGGAGGATACGCTGGTGGATGACTACGTCGTTGGTAACTCGATGACCATTGCGGATTTCAGCTGCGTTTCGACCATTTCCACTGTGATGGGTGTAGTTCCTTTGGATGAGGCCAAGTACCCGAGGATCCATGCCTGGTTGGAGCGGATGAGGTCGTTACCTTACTATGAGGAAGCTAATGGGGGTGGCGCTGTACGGATGGCCCAGGCTGTGTTGGCAATGAGGGAGAAGAATGCCCAGTAGAAGGCTTGAAGCGTCGTCAGTTGGGAGTTAGATGTGGTAAGGAGATTGAATTATAATCTATGTAAATATCTTCGAGACAATCAATGGCATTCAACTCTGCACTGCATATAATACAATATCGTTAAACATCCATAGATTTTTGTGTGAAATTCTTTCGAAATATCGTTCGGTAATATCGCTAGACATACAGACTCCATTGTGGTCATTGGCTTCCTCTCAGCAACTCTTACCCTACTTCCTCGTGGCACTAATTTGGCTGCAAGCAACCTTAGGGAAGGTCGGATAACCAACCCCTGTGGGAACTTAGGCGATCGTAGACTGACAGGTAGGTAAGGGAGGGCGTATTTGCTTCTGCAAGCCTAAGCGTCTGTTCTCCAGGAAAGTCCGAGTGTTAGTGATAGACTCTTAGCTCAGCTGAGCTTCCAGAAAGCGACTAGGCAAGACTTGTGATTCGAAGCCGGGTCCGTGGAACTGTCAATCTCTCAACTTCTTCAGGAGCAATTACATGATCATCGATCTACTGAAGGACCGTGAGTTCATCATTGTGAAGCTGCAGGAGATTGATTGATTTGTCTTTATTAGAGACTTTCAGCCTGCAGGAGATGTGTTGGACAGGATCCATTGTGCAAACGTTTAGGTATGATCATACCACCTACCAGAGCCGCGGAAACTCAAGCGAACTGCAAACTGCTTTCATCGAGCAGGCGTTTCAATGTGCAGGTTGATGATCAAGGGTTGATTGCTAGTTTTTCAACTTCTGTATAATTAACGAGCGCAGTCCTCATCCCGGAGCCACCAATGATGACTTGTAAGGTTTTTTTGTGTGACACTCCAAATATGCTTGTATGACTTGTAAGATTTTACGAGTTAATGGAAAGCCCCTTATGACCTTATTTGGGGATTTCTACCAGCATACATCCAGGAGTTACATCAATAAGGGTAAGATTTTTTTTATCCAAGAATTGTGTCGAAAAATTCTTCAACAATTTATTTAAATTAAGGATGTTATTCAGTATTCCTCTATGCACTGCTTCAGGAATTCTTACGGTGTTATCTTTGAGAATGGTTTCAAAAGTACTTTAGAGAACTTCAAATGATTCTTGCACAGGCTACATCAAGTATTTCTCGAGATATTTATTCATGAAGCCCATCAATCATTTATTTCAATGATATGACTCAGGATTTATCTAGAAAAGAATTATCAAGAAATTCCAGAAAGAACTTCTACAAAAAATTCTCCAATGATTCCTTCAGAAACAAATATTCTACCAAGAAATTAGAATCTTTTCTAGAATCTCTAGTATTCAGCAGATCCTCCAAATATTCCTTTAATGATTTTTCCATGCTAGTCAAGCATTTCTCCAAAGATTCTTCAAGGATTCCTCAATTATTTCCTCTTTTCCTCTTTCAGAGATGTCTTCAAGCATATATCTTGACATTTTATCAATCATTCATCATTCATCTTGATGTCCTTTTGAAGATTTCTGAAGATTTTTTCCAAGAATTCTTTCAGAAATTCCTCGAAGAATTCCTTAACGAATTCACTGCAATAATTTCTTTGAAAAAAATCTCCAATGATTCTCCCTAAGGTTTTTCTCAGACATTAATCCTAGAATTCCTCCATTAATTTCAGAAGAGTACGTTGGATAAAAAATCAGGAATCTCTCCAAGGATTCCTACAGATGTTCCTTTGAGAACACCTACAGGAAGCTTTTCGAATAAAGAAATCTTTAAAATCCATTTACTCCAGGAGTTTTCTCAAAGATTCCTTTAGGAATTTTTGCTACCATACAAAGTTTACACTTTATAAAATATCTTATTTTGAGAAAACTCTTTCAAAATTCTGTCGAGAAACCTTTTGAAGAATCCTTCTAAGTTTTTATCAAGCATCTTAGTCAAGAATTTCTTCAGGATTTATTAATGTTTTCTCCAGAAATTCCTCTTCAAAAAATGGGGCAATGCATTTCTCGGAGGCTTTTAGATATCTAGTAGAATCAAATAATTTCTACAGCAGTTTCTCTTAGTTTTTTTTTTTTCATGAATTCCTCCTAAGAATATTTTGCCATTTTCTCCAGTAATTCTTTAAGAATGCTTAGACGCATCCTTTAAGTGATTAATGCAAGGCCATGATTTTATAGAGGCTTTCCATCGGGAATTCTTCAGGGATCACTTCAATTACTTCGGGAATTTTCCTAGGATTTCTTAAGTATTTCTTAAAAAAAATACTTGAAAATTTTACAAATATTTTTTCAGAACTTGTTCAATAATCTTCTTGGAAATTCCGGCGAAGGTATCATCAATCATTTGTCCAAGCATTTCGTGTTTAATTTATTTAATAATTTCTCCAAGAATTCTACCGAAGGTTCCTTTTGTGACTTTTTCAGGGATTGCTAAAGGAATTCTTCCAAGTTTTTATTCGAAATTTTAAAGGAATTCCTTCGAAGATGCCTAAAGATTCTAAAGAAACTCCTCCTAAAGCTCCTTCGGGTATTTTCTCAAAATTTCTTTAGTAGTTCATCCAATAAATCCTCTTGCAATTTCTCCAAAGGATCCTTCAGTGTTAATTCAAGTATTCTTTATTAATTTCTTAAAATGATTTCATGAAGCGATTCTCCAAGTATTTAATTAGAAATTTCATACATTATTTTCTTATTTTCCCAGAATTTTCACCAATAACTTTGTAAGAAAATTCACCAACAATTTTGGAGAATTCTTTCATGTAAGGATTTCGTCATTTATTTTTACAGTTATCCTGCACGAATGTTTACCAAGATTCTTACAATTTTTTTTCAATTTCACAAGAGGACCCTATTTACGAGAAATGCTTCAGAAATTCCTCCAATAATTCTTTCAAGTATTCAGGAAATCCTCCAATGCTTACTTCAGAAATATATAAAAAAAAGTAAGATTTCTTTCAAGAAATCTCACAGAAATTCACAGAAATCTCCTTCTTCTTATTCTTTTAGGAATTATTCCAAGATATCCATCACATTTTTTCTATTGAAGCTATCAATGATTTTTTTAGCGATAACACCAAGAATTCTTCCAGGTTTTCTTCACGAAACCTCTTAGAAATTTACGATTTCATCAAGTATTATCTTCAAATAATTCATGAGGAACTTCTCCGAAAATTCTTTCTTGGATATCTTTTGTGGTTCATCTAGTTAATTCAAGTTACAAATTCCAAAAAAAGTTACCCCAGAACTCCTCTAAGTATTTCCGAAGGAATTCCTTCAGAAATATTCCCAAGAATTTCATAAAAAATTTTAAAAATATTTCCAAAACGATTCTTTTGGACCTACCCCACATGATCCTTTCAGCAATTATCCAGAAGAATTCTTTAGGAATTCCTTAGAGGATTTTTTTTTCGAAAATTTCTTCATGCGTTCTTTTTGCAATCCCCCAAACGATTTTTCTATAAGTCCTTCCATGGATTTCCTAGGATTTTTTTCCAAGCATTTCTTGCAAGGATTTGTTCAGAAATTCTTCCAATAACTACTGTAGGAAATAGTCCAAAGATACGCGTCCATTACGCGATATTGCAAGCCCTCCCAAGTAACCAAAAGTTTCGCTCCCCATGACAAAATGCACTTTCAAGTTCCGCGAAGTTCAGATAAAGTTCTGAACTTTCTGGCTGCTTAAGAGGCTAACGATGAGCCTTGCGGGAACTTCGGTCACAAATTTCGGCAATGCTCATTGTTAGCCTATTAAGCAGCCACAAAATTCCATTCGGAACTTTATCTGATCTTCGCGGAACTTTAAAGCTGCTTAAGATGCTGCTCGGAACTTTGTCGGAACTTTCAAGTTCATAGAAGTTCAGTTCAGTAGCATTGTA
>NC_085137.1:131087646-131118202 GCF_035046485.1 Aedes albopictus
ACAGCAAATCGAATTAAGTGTAAACTGATAAGAAAGATAAAACACTGAGATTTTTAGAAGCAAACATGAAACAGTAAAATATCATAAATGACTGAATGACAAAAAGAAAGAGCAACAAAACTTTAAAACTACAGCAGATAGGTTATATAATACTGACCCGCAATAGACGTGATTTTGGTTTACCTAGAAGCCATACAATCAGCAACTGTATATAAATCCGATTAACGTTGCTGCTAAAATATGCTTCGGATATCTTCCAGTTGTGCCACAGTGCAAGGCAATGAAATGACCGGTATGTCCGATCTTGGTTGTATTTGTTCCAACGGCGACCATCAATGCAAATACAACAACGTAACCCGAAACTCTGTGATCAAACAAATTTCTACGACACTTCGAATGCCGGTAGTGAAGATGTATTGAGCGTTTATACCATGTTCACTCGCCATATATGAAGCTTGCATGTGTATATCACTACAAGCGGCCAACTCTCTCCATCACCATGACTGAGCCGTTTGTAGGCGGCTACAGCCAAATGCAACGAAGAACCGGTCAGTCTGGTTAAAAATATTCCATCTCTCTATCGACGTGTGTATTTGTTTGTCTGTGCTGCCGAATTTTCATCCCGGCTCCATTGCAGTCGCTTCTATCGGTTGATCAGTAGCAATTTGGTTGAGTGATTGGCTAGTTTTGATATTATCGGAAGATGTCTCCAATAACTTTGTACACTACACGGCGTACTCCGGCCGGTCGAGCTGTGGAGATCACCGCCAAGTTAATTGGCGTCGAATTGGACGTCAAGTTTATTGATTTGTCCAAGAAGGAACATTTGACTGAGGAATTTTTGAAGGTTGGTTTGAGATTGTTTGAAAGCTTGAGAGTTCAGGTGATTAATAGAGTTCCGTTTCTAGTTGAACCCTCAACATACAGTGCCAACGATCGTCGATAACGGAGTGGCTCTGTACGACAGTCACGCGATCATCGTCTACCTGGTGCAGAAATACGCCAAAGATGACGCCCTGTATCCGAAAGATCTGGTGACGCAAGCTCGCGTCAACGCATTGCTGCATTTCGAGTCGGGCATTTTGTTTGCTCGACTTCGAGGAACGTTGGAACCCATCTTCTACCATGGGTTCCCGGAGGTTCCACAGGACAAACTGACTGCCATCCACGGAGCGTATGACCTGTTGGAGGCTACGCTGCAGTCCGACTACCTGGTTGGCAACTCGCTGACACTCGCCGATGTCAGTTGCAGCACATCGCTATCCACACTGAACGCCCTGTTCCCAGTCGATGCCGGAAAGTGTCCGAAACTGGTTGCGTATCTACAACGTTTGGAAAAGAACATGCCGAGCTACAAGGAGCTGAACTCGGATCGTGCAGCCGAAGCGGTCGATTTCTTCAAGCAGAAGCTGGAAGAAAACAAAAAGAAGTGAATAAAAATAAATATGGCATCACTGGGTGGGTGATTTTCTAAAATAAAACTCAGTCTATGTTTGTTTTCTTTCTTTATCAGTCGTTCGAATTCATTTCTGCGGTAGTAAAAATGATAACAAGCAGATTATTGCCGAACGTTGCTCGATTCACCATTGGAACGCAAGCTTCCATTGCAGCAGGGATGGCCACCAATACTCCCCGAATTAAGCTCTACACCAACCCAATCAGTCCACCGGGGCGATCGGTAGAACTTACGGCGAAGGCGATCGACCTTGACATTGAAGTCATTGCCATCGATCTTCTGGGGAACGACACCCTTAAACCGGACTACCTGCTCAAGAACCCCCAGCACACGATCCCTATGATCGACGACGAAGGTAAGTTCATTTGGGACAGCCAGGCGATCAACGTGTACCTTACGACCGTCTACGGACGCAATGAAGATCTCTATCCGAACGATCCCTTCGTACGCGCCAAGGTGAACGCCGGTCTACACTTCAACTCCGGGGTGCTTTTCAGCCGGCTGAAGCTGTTGATCGTAAGTTTGATGTTCCAGGTATTCTGAACACATCCCTCATGTAACTCTCAACCACAGTCCCCAGTAATCCGAGGATTCAAACAAATCCTGGACCCCGAGAAAGTCGAGTATTTCCACATCGGTCTCCAGTTGTTCGAGGATACGCTACACGACGATTACTACATTGGCAATCGGATGACCTTGGCTGATTTGAGCTGCGTTTCGTCGGTCTCCAGCTTCGACGCCGTTCTGCCAATCAGTCGCGAGAAGTACCTATAATAAACGATGCTCTTGCGTAACTGCGAGAAACTCAAGTGCGGTGTGTTTATGATTTGCGTTTTTTTGTTTTTGTAGATTTCCAAAAACTGTCGACTGGTTGAGACGGATGGAACAGTTGCCGTATTACAACGAGGCAAACGGAAATGGAGCTCGGCAGTTGGCGAAGGTTGTGGAGAGCTTCCTGAAATGAATGGACAATGGACAACGGTTTCGAATCATTGAGGGACTGTGACGTTATGCTTTTAAAAATGAGTGATGATTCTTTAAACGTCTGTTTGGACTTGTTGCATTTGATAAGTAACATAAAGTTGTGAAGTTTGATGTGTTCAAAAGTGCATTTAGATAATCCCCAGCATGTCAATATGGCACGGGATAACTAAACTAGTTAATCAAATCTTCCAAGTTGTAAGTTTTATGAATACTGAATAAATTTTGAACAATTTTAATGTTTGTTTCCGTATTCTTACAGATTGTGATTTTTGTGAATTAAATGTATCTAAGAGTTAATCGATCAAAAAAAATCTAGATGATCTAAAAGTTAATATATATAAAAGCATGAGAAGACTTGAGTACTGTGCCAGAAACTCACTTGGGTTGGCGCACTTGAACTGTTAAAGTTTCGCTCTTCAATCTCTGATATCAATAAAAAGAGCACCTAAAAAGGGAGAAAAAAAATAATTTTGATTTTTTCAGTTTCTCCGTGTATTCTCCAGGCCAGTGGAAAAAATCGCCCACTGGGGGGCGAAAATCAGGCCGAAGGGGGCGAAAATCAGACCGAAGGGGGCGAAAATTTAAAAAACCAAAATAGGGGGAGAAAATGCCAAAAATGAGGGGGCGTTTTTTTTAAATAGTTGAGATATATCAAAAGTATTGAAATACAAGTCCAGAATATCAAATGAACCAATTAATCTACTTGACATTTCAGGATTTATTGTTTCTAGGATTATTGAAAAATGTCTCCTCCGAGATCGACTACATTTTACATAATTTTCGAAGATTATGGGAATCACCAGGGATTGAGACCGTAAGTTTAAGAATCCACCATATTGTATATAAACATTTGTGTATCCAATGCTTTGTTAATGTGGATACACGATGGATGTTGGCTCCTGTCAGAACCATTAGGTGGGAATAGGATTACCATATACGTGATGTGAACTTTTTATTAGCAAAATTCCAAAAAAATAAGTAAATTTTACACCCAAACGAATTTCCGGAACAATTCCTAGTGATACTGGAGATCCAAAAAATAAGAAACTTCTTTTGCGAAAATTCATGATTGATTTTTGTCCAAATTATGAAAGGAACAGTTTTTTTCTTAATAAGAAAGTTTTGCTATTGATTTATATGCGTTTTTCTAATGAAAATATCAATTAAAATCATGAAGTTTAAGATGAATCTGAGAACACTTTTTGAATGAAAGTCGTCACACATTGTTTGAAAATATTTCAGATACACGGGTAAAAATCCGAAACCCAAAACATGACGAAAAAGTCATAAAATCATGAAATATGTCGCTTCATGACAACATGACCACAAGTCATATTATCATGCCAAAAACGACGAATGTCATAACTATTTTTTACAATTTTCATAAAAAAAGTCATGGTTGACGAAGACGTTACGACAAACTTTTACTTGTTAATCTTTATGCAACATTATGATGCTGATTCATAGATCCATGCCGCTGTGTCATAAAACCATGAAATAGCGTCAGGAACACACATATATCGCCCAACTATGACGCATTTTGCCAGTTTCGGGTTCCGGAATTTTGCCCGGGTAAGCTCCTCGGAGGAATTCCAAACATTGTTTATTACTAGAAGCTTTTTTGAAAATTTTCCACAAATTCAGCGTCGAATTTCCTCAAAACCGAGTAATGACTGCATGTGTGCATGTCTGTATGACTATTTATTTGACAATAAAAAGTTCCCCAATTCATAGGAAGCTTGTGAATTCGCATCTATGGATTCCTAATTTTCCTGATTTGAGTACTCGTGACCAAACATCTCGGGTGTCGAAGAACCACCTTTTAGAATACTACTAAAACATCTGATTGGGGATAGTGTTAAAAAGTGTTTGTAAATGTTCCCAGTCTGTTCTGTTTTGCTCGATTTTGTTCAAGAATATGTATAGCATGAACCTGATTTCAAAATGTATTGTTTAACAAGCAAAAATGAAGTTGAATCATGATTTTTTTTTCATATGCAGACAATCAGTGCATTTGCATAACAACTCAATAAAAATGAGGGCAATACTAATTTAGATACATTGAATTCCAGTTTTTCCACAGCAGTGTCGAATACTGGGCTTTTAAAAGCTTCCGATAAGCATATTTTCAGCTTTTTATCATGGAAAAAATAAATCTCTTTAGGGGGGCGAAAATGTTTTTCTCAAGTTCTAAGGGGGCGATACCCCCTAAAAGTTTGGGAAACACTGCTCTAGGCCATTCAAACTTTCATGGAGTCTATGCAGTCATAGTATTTAGTTGGTTTCACAAGAAACAATAACAACCTAGTCAACCAGTGATCGTATAAGATGTTGCAAAAGATGTTAAAGTGAAGGCGATATACGTACATTTTACAGGGGATAGACAAAATGATCGGGACAGGCAAAATTTTCACTTTTCAAAAAATGCTCAATTAGCTGTAACTTTTCGAAAAGTGCATCAAATATTTTCAAATTTTTACTGTAAGTTCCTCGACTAGTTGTGTATCAGTGGACAAAATTTGGAAAAGATCGGACAATTATTCACGAAGTTATAAATATTTTTAAAAAAGGTAAAATTATCCGATAGCCAACTTTGAGCTGTTATATCTCCGGATTCAATGAACCGAATGCAATGAAATTTTGTCCATTTATGACTTGTATAATGAGCTATGAAAAACCATTGACTTAACTTAATATTCTTAACACGGAAGAAAGTTATAACGATTAGATTATTTTTCTAAAAAAACACCAAATTACCCAAAACATCAACATCGTTTCAAAATTCAAGAAACAAATTATAGTTCATTTAGTTTCCCTCTAATTGACCTATATATAAATGCGTTTTGAAGGAAAGTAACAACATAGCCGACAATAAATTGAAAAAGTAATGGGATGCATATTAAAAATAGACCAATTTACTAAAAAATCGTGAAAAAAATAAAATCGCTATAACTTTTTCGCTTGTTAAAAATTTCAAGTTAAGTTAAATGTTTTCCAGAGTTTATTATATGAGTCATGAATGGTCAAAATTTCATTGCAATCGGTTCATTGAATCCGGAGATATAACAGCTCAAAGTTGGCTATCGGATAATTTTATCTTTTTCAAAAATCTTTATAACTTCGTGAAAAATTGTCCGATCTTTTCCAAATTTTGTCCACTGATACACAACTAGTTGAAGAACTTACAGTAAAAATTTGAGAATATTTGATGCACTTTTCGAAAAGTTACAGCTAGTTGAACATTTTTTGGAAAGTGAAAATTTTGCCTGTCCCGATCATTTTGTCTATCCCCTGTACATGCGCCTAAATGGAGGCATGCACGCATATGGCCTCCACTTTATCATCTTATGCAACATCTTATACGATTGCTGATTGTCTGGGAATGCATAGCCTGTCAGGATCTGAAAACCTCTTGGTATCTCGAAGAAATTTTCAAGTTATTCCAGGTCAATCAAACTACCATGAAGTTTAAAATTTCAGTCCTACATTACAGTAGCCTCTTAAGCCTTTAAAGATCAATGAATGTAGGCTCAATGTACCAGTTATGGTTCTACATACTTGATTTTCAACCTTTTACGGAAAGCCTCGTTGCATAAATTACTATTTCCGTCACATTTTCATTATGCATGATCCATGATCCAATCGTTGAACTCTAGCGTTACCTAAACTGTTAGCATGACTGCCAGATTTTTTTTTATTTCAAGGGTATTTCAGGTGCGTTCCGGTTCCAAGGGTATTCCAGATGGTTTCAGGGGGTTCTAGCACCGACGAACCGACGTGACAGTGGTGATTCAAAAGTGTCCCCCCCAAATTTAACGGTCGACCAGCGAAGCGAGCGAACGCTTCTGTCAAATTAGCGCAGGCGCGAACCTTCTCCTATATGAATACACGGGGGTTTAGAGTAGACATGGGTAACTCACTCGCGAATCGGCTCAAAGAATCGATTCGCAAAACCGAGTGAGTGAGCCATGACTCTTTTCAAAAGAGTTACGATTCGCAGACGTTCTTACGGTTACGAAAAGAGTTAGCACTGCCCGCTTAATAATGATTCGACACAGAGCATCGTAATCTTCGCTAATTCATATTTTTTTCATACTTATATTGTGTGACCGGCTCGCACCAGTGTCAGTGATTTGATTTTTCGGTGAAATTAACGAACATATGCGAATCCTGGATTTCACTACGTCATGCTCAGACGTTTGTGCATTTATTTAGTCAATGCCCGTACCATGCAATTGAGTTTTCTTGAATATTGGATAGAATTGTACGAAAAGGAGTCGGCTCACATCGAAATTTGTCATTTTTTTCAAATCCCAGAAATGAGTTACTGAATCGATCAAAAGAGTCGGTTCTTTTTCGAGAGTGAATCGGGAGCGAATCACTCTCAAAATTGAATCAGTTTTCCCATCTCTAGTTTAGAGTCAAGCTATCAAAACAACGCGAATCGTTATAGAGGAGGCGGTAGTGTTCGGTTATTTTTCATCATGGCGTCGGGGACAACAAATTTGAATTTATTTGTTCTAGCTGTCACGTCGGTTCGTCGGTGGTTCTAGGTCTGTTCCAGGGTGTCTTTGGGGCGTTCCAGGGGTTTCAGGAGCGTTATAGGGGGTTTCAGTAAGTTTAATGGGTGTTCCAGCGATGTATCTAAGAGGTTCAGGAGCGTACCCGAAGTTTTAAGGGGTTTCAGTGGCATCCCAGGGTTTCAGGGGTTTAAGTGGTTTTCAAGGGGTGTCGAGGGCGTTCCAGGGATTTTCAAGGATATCATGAGTGTTCCAGAGGATTCAGCAGAATCCCTAGTGATTTCAAAGGCGTTCCAGGTTGTTTCAAGGAAATTTCGGAGGTGTTCCAGGGCATTTCAGGAGCATTACGGGGAATTTCAGTGGCGTTCCAAGAGTTTTCAAGGAGCTTCAGAAGCGTTTCAGGTGATTTTAGTGGTATTTATTTGTTTATTATATTTTCAGCTGATAATCCGACTAATTTGAGTTCCAGAAGGGTCAGGGGTGAGTCCACCCGCGGAAAAGCAAGGACGTTTCCAGGGCATTAAGAGGCGCTCGAGGGTCTTTCTGTGGGCTTCAGGAGCGTTTTATGAGTTTAAAAGGAGTTTCAGGGGCGTTACAAGGGATATAAGTGGTTTTCAAAACGTGTCAGGGGCGTCCCAGGGGTTTTCGAAGGGATTCAGATGTATTATAGACCATTTTAGTGGCGATACAGGGAGTTTCAGGGGTGTTATAGGTGCTTTCAGTGGCAGAACGCGATTTTTTTTTCAAAAATTCATCCCTCAATTTGTCAATTAGCAACATTCTGTGTCTTCTAACTACAAGTTTTTCTGTACGATTCGAATCGGTTCACCGATTTAATCGAATGCTTTGAATCGATGTTTTCACATCGATTCGATTTTAAAAATACATATTACAGAACTCTAAAATGATTCGTTTGCTGCATGTAGTTCAAGTTCATGGTGTGTTTTATTTGTCTAAATAAAATCAATATCAAAATTTGAGGTTGCACACAATTCGCGACTCTGATTTGAAAATGGATATAACGTTGAGACAGTGTATTTTGGAAAAAAAGACATTTAATATTTTTGAACCGAAAGAAAAATCCTGAGATCCTGATATTCCCCAGAACTCTGAGAAGTATTCCCATATAGTACTGAGAAAAATTCCCGCAGACTGCTGAGAGAAATTTTCCTAGAATCTTTGAAGAGACTCCCCTAGAATTCTGAAAGGAGTTCCTCTAGAAGTGTGAGAGAGATTTCTTCAGAATGCTGAAAATGATTACACCAAAATCCTGAGTAACATTATTTAGAAAAAAAGCAAGACTCTTCCGGTATCTTGGTAGGAAGTCTCTCTGAATTCTATTAAGGATTTCCCTATAATCCTGAGAGAGATAACTGCATATCTATGAGACGGAATGTCTCAAAGTCTCAAGAGGAATTCTCCCAAAATAATGCGATAGATTGTCTCAGAATTCTAAGAGAAGCTTCCCTTTGGGATTCTCCCAAAATGTTCCAGAATCGAAAGATGGATTATCCCAGAATCCTAAGATGAATTCTCCCAGAACCCTGAGAGGAATTCCAAGAGCGGTTCTTCCACATTCTTGACATAAATTCATCTAGAATACTCACAAAAAAGATTTTCGGAATTCTAAGATGAATTCCTCAAGAAACTTAAAATAAATGACCCAGAATCCTGGAAAGGGTAGCTTAGAACCCTAAGAAGGATTACTCCAGAATCCTGAAGAAGATTCCTTCAAAATACTGGGCAGGATTGCCAAAGAAACCTGAGATATACTCTCGCAGAATTCTGTGAGATAGTATTCCCCCAAAATCCTGATAAGAATTCCTCCAGAATCCTTTTAAGTATTCTCCCAGAATTCCCCTGAAATCCTGGGTAAAATCCTTTAGAATGATGAAAATAATTCTGCAAGAATCTCGAAAGGTATTCCCCAGAATTCTACGAGTAATTTCCCAAACATCCTGAGAGAGATCGTATGAGGGGTTCTTCCAGTTTCTTAAGGGAAATATATATAGAAATCTAAGAAGCATTTTTCCGAAAATCTTATCTGATTCTTCCTGGAATGGATTACGAAAACATCTAAAATGGACTTACCCAGCATCTTGAGAAAGATTCTCTGGAATTCTGAGAGGTATTCCCACATAAAACAGAAAAATTACCGCAGATTCCTGAAGTACATTCCCCCAGAATCTTTGACTCTCCTAAACTCCTGAAAAGGGTTGTCCCAGAACTACTCTGAGTTCCTCAGATTCCTGTAGAATATTTTAAGAGAATCTTCCCCTAATCTTGTCAGCGATTTTCCCTGATTACTAAGAGGGACTCTCCCAGAATCCTGAAAGGAACAACTGCTCCAAATTATAGAAAACAGAATTCTACTGGGATTCTCGTAGAATACTGAGAAGGATTTCTTCCAAACCCTTAGAGGAATCACAAAATCTATGCAAGGGATTCTCCAAAATCCATTTTTTTCTAGAGAATTCTGCCCAGAATCTCGTGATAGATTCTTCAATAAATAATAATCCTAAAAAAACGTGCCCTAGAATCTTGAAAAATATAGCCCCAGAATATCAAGGATTTTTCCAGAATCATAAGACAAATTGCCCAGAATCTTGAGAGAAATTTCCCCAGAATTCTGACGGGGAATACCCCAGAAAGACGAATTTTCAGCGAATCTTGGGAAGAGTACCCGCAGAATACTTAGTAATATTCCCCAGAATCTTAAAAGGATCTAACGCAGATTCCTGAGAAGGAAACCACTAGAATCCTGTGTGGAGTTCCCCCAGAATCCTAAGAAATATTCCCTGAGAATTCTGAGATAAATTTCGCCATAATTCTGAGAATGCTGAGTATGATTCTTCAAGAAGTTTGAGAGGAGTTCCTGAGAATGCTGAGAAAGATTTCCTCAGAATTCTGAGTGGGATCCGAAGTGAGGGTCTACTCCAGTATTCGGAAAAGGATTCTCTCGGAATATTTTATAGAAATTCTTCCAGAACCGTGAGGGATTTCCTCAGATTCCCGAGATTGATTCTCCATAAATCCTGTGACGGATTGTCTCAGAATTCTGAGAGAAGTTTTTCCTCGGGATTCTCCCAGTATGCTTGGACGGATATCCCCAAAAATCTCTCTGGCGGATTCTCCTAGAATCCTGAGAGAAATTCTTCTGCAGTATTGAAAGACAGCCCATTAGAATCCTGAAAGAGATTGCCCCAAAACCCTGAGAGAGATTCTCTACATTACCAAGAGAGATCCAATCCTGCGAGGGATTCTCAAAAAAAAAAATTGTTTGGAACCCAGAGATGGACTGACCTAGGTTCCTGAGAAGGATGCGCTAGAACCATGAAAGGGACACTCTAGGCCATAAGGAGAATACCTTTAGCATCCTGAGAAAGATTCACTTAGACTCCTAAGAGAGATTGCCCAAGAAACCTGAGATATATAGGTATGCTTCAATTGAGTGGACCCTAGATTATATAGACCCTAGATTTTATGTACTTCGATTTTATGAACATTTTACCTCGAGTTTATGTATGTACATGTTTATTAATGGTTAAATTCTACTGTGGATTCTTAAAAAAAAGTAATTTAATATTTTTGAATCGAAAGAAAAATCGGATGTGAAAAATCGATTCGGTCGATTTCGTGGGGCTTAAATATCGAATCAAAAAATCGATTAATCGGAACAAAAACATCGGTGTTGCGAACATCGATTCAAAATTGCCCAACGCTAATTCATACATATCACACCCGAAGCTATTTGTTGTGACGAGTCACCACCCGGCCAGCTATCAGCTAGAAAAAAAAGTCGCACACTGCCCTCAATCCCATGCATCCGCGCTCGCTGAATAGGGTGTCACCGTTGAGTGGTTTTGAATAGATTGACCATTGAGACTGTGAACGAAGGTCTGTTGCATTGGTCATTTCAGTCATGCAGTGCCAGCAGTGAGACTGGAATATTGCACCTTCACCGAGTCGAGTGCGCAACTAGAAATATAGGTACCATACCTACATGATGGGAAAAAATGCGATGCGGTTCGTGGTCACAAAGGTGACGACGATGATGAGCCGCTTTTTCGAATTGGGGGCGGTCGACACGATATGCACTGCGCGCTGCATAGGCCTCTGCAGAAGAGCAAAAGAGCCGCGCATCTGATCTGCAGCATTCATCGCGCGAGCCTTCTCCAGCCTCATCAACGTGCGTAATTCGCGCTCAGAAGCAGTAACAGCCTCAGCATGCCTGTACACTAACGACCGGGCATTCGGCAGCGTGAAAGGGCATTAAAACGAAGTTAATAGATGTTTTGGTTCGAATCTCTGGTTTGTGTGCCAATTGTGATGTAAGCGACGCGCAATAATTGAGAGCCGGAGTAATATGGTCAATCCGGCGAAAATCCAACGCGCTAAGCGCCGGCGTTCATGCCATGTTAAGTCAAACATAATCGTTGGTTGTTAGTTTTTTCCTCTGGTTTTGTGATGTGTCCTGCTTAAAAGTTAGATATGATGGTGTATGATGGCGAGCTTGAGCTACAAAGTAGGATAAAGTTAGTGAGCCTTTTTATAGCATAGAATGTGATCTTTTAAATAGACTCGCGCAAGGAAAATGTTGAAAAAAAAACTATCAATAAATCCCAAATATAAACTAAATCTGATTCTTGAGAATACCTAGGGATGATATAGTGTCCAATATTAATATCGGAATCTTATTCAGAATTTAGATGAAATATTGATCAACATTGATAACTTAATGCCTACCTTAAATTATCGCAAAGCTTATAATAGAACTGCATCTTAATCATACGTAAAGGTCAATCAGATATTAAAAATGTTTGAAGTTAGAAAACATCTACAAACTCATCCACCAGCACCCACATCACTTGACCTGCCTCTGTCTCTAGGCGCAATCATGTACACTTCGTCTTGACCGAGTTTATTGTCAAGCCTTTCCTCGCTTCCCCCATTGTCCTACGATCGATGACGATGAGTTCAATATAGTCCGACAAGCCAAGAAGCATGTGATTATTGTGGCTTCTCTCTGTACAGCAGATGTTCTTATCGCTTCTAACAAACGAGTCAGAGGAAGAGCGAAACGAACGGCGGGTGGTGTTCGCCGCTGCAAAAGCCGCGCTTAAGACCGAGATAAGAGCAAGCAAAAAGGCCTGCCTTGAGGGTCTCTGTCAGAGTGCCAATACGAACCCGTGGGGTGACGCCTACAGGATTGTTATGGCCAAGACGAGAGGTGTGATGGCTCCTACAGAGCAATCTCCAGAGATATTGGAGGGGATCATTGGAGGACTTTTTCCGCGTCATGATCCTAGTCCTTGGCCTCCTTTCGTAGGACAGCCGGGGACTGGGGCTGGCGATGAGGAGAGGGTCACCGATGTGGAACTTGCGGGAATAGCTTAGTCCCTTAGCGTAGATAAGGCCCCAGGTCCGGACGGAGTTCCGAACCTGGCCTTAAAAGTAGCTATTGCAGAGGCTCCCGAGATGTTCAGGTCTGCTATGCAGAAATGCCTGGACGAAGGAGTTTTCCCAGAAGCTTGGAAGAGGCAGAGCCTGGTACTATTGCCAAAGGCGGGGAAACCACCCGGAGACCCGTCGGCATATAGACCAATATGCTTGATTGACACGGCGGGGAAGGTGCTCGAAAAGATCATCCTCAATAGAATGTTGAGGCACACAGTAGAAAAAATAGCCACAGATTGTCAATGTGAGTGTTTGTGTGACCAACATCTAGTTTGCCACGCCCTTACAGCGTCAGTACCGGTCCTACAAGTGTCAATCTAATTTGTAAAAACAAAAAAAAAACATCCACAACAACATGTGTATTTCAAAATTATGGATAAATACATCTAAGGTATGAAATAATAGTTATTTATGTAACGAGTTGCAAAAAGTTGATTTTTTCAGCACGAGCCGTACATTTATCCAACGAGGCCTGCCGAGTTGGGGGGCATCCATAAAGTACGTCACGCTTAGAGGGGGGAGGGGGGGTTCTGAAAAATGTGACAAGCAATGTGTTAAGTATAGGAAAAACCCATACGAAGGGGGGAGGGGGGGTTGAAAATTCCCATTTTTAGCGTGACGTACTAAATGGATGCCCCTTGGATAAATACCAAGAGTGCTGAAAAAATCGAGTTTTGCAAAATGTTATGCAATGATTTTTTCATTATGAAACCCATTTGAGTTGCATAATGTTCATAATGCAACTCAAATGAATTGCATTATGAACATTATACAAATATTTTTCATTATGCAACTAATTTCAGTTGCATAATGAATCAGTTCTGAAAAATTGGCCATTATGATACCAAAATGAGTTAGATAAAATAGAAATTATGATACTAAATTGCATAAAATAAATTAATTTATTGGTTACAGCGCCATTAGCGATCTAATTTCTCATACATCTACTAGGCACACCGAGGCTGTAAATGGTCTCTCGAGTAGCCAGTAGCCAGTAGGCGTGGATGAGGTCCAGGAAACTGGAGCTGGCTCACCATAAAACTGAGGTGATGGTTCTGAACAACCGGAAGTCGGAGCAGCAAGTGGTGATCAGTGTAGACAAACACTTGGGCGTGATGATCGACGATAAGCTAACCTTCGGTTGCCACGTTGATTACGCCTGCAAAAGAGCCTCCACAGCTATAGTGGCACTGTCCCGGATGATGTCCAATAGGTCTGCGGTGTACGCCAGCAAACGCAAGGTATGGGGACCCGACTTAGGACACGGCGTTAAGTACCACGGTAGAAACTGGAAAGTACTTATAGGCTAGCCTGAGGGTTACGAGCGCGTACCGTACCGCGTCACATGATGCACTCTGCGTCATAGCTGGTATGGTGCATATTCGGTTTCCTTATCGGGGAGGACCTAGAGTGCTACGAAATACGCGTCACAAGAGGCATACGCGGGACTGCCAAATTGGCCCCCATGGTCAAATGGTAGCGCGCGTGAGACAGTTCCACCACACGAAGGTGGATAAACATATTGATCTTGAGGGTAGATAGTATAGGGTTAAAAGGCGTCATGGGGGAGTAACATTCCACCTGACCCGGGTCCTTTCGGGACATGGTTGCTTCCGACAATATCTACATCGTTTCGGTCATGTTTGCCACATGCGGGAAGGGCACAACTCCGGACAATCATGTGTAGGGATGGGATCACCTACATCGTTTAGGAGCTACAGAGCAGGTGGCGCGTGGTCTCAGAGAATGGCTAGTGCAGACGCTATACAAGAGTTGGTCCAAGGGTTCGGAGTCCACTAGGTAGGGCATACCGGTGCCCTGCGGTCGAAATCGACCCTAACAGCGATTAAGTGGCCGCGGGAGAACATACTGGTAGCGTTGCTGTCGTGCCGTCGGTCTACTGGGTTGACTGGGTGGAGGCCCCATGTCGGTACGTCCTTCTGTGCGCTGGCTAGGGCCTTACTTGCGGGAAGATCAAATCACTGTGCACGCGGGATCAGTTTTTGAAACTTGCTGTGCAGTTGTAAGCAGGCGTGGTGGTAGTGGTGGATAGAAGAACGTCCGAATGGGATGAAAGGGGAAACATTTTTTCCGACTTGCAGGGTTGTTACAAGAAGGGTAGAAATGATCCGCGCCAAATCCGCGCGAGGAAAACTTGAATCCGCACCAAATCCGCGCGATTCTGGAAATAAATTCGCGCCATATCTGCGAGAACGTGAATCTGTGTTTTTTTTTACTTTACGTTATTGAAGAAATCCAATAAACTGGAATGAACTAGTTGAGTGCTGGATCACAGACAAACAGACGTAACACCTTGAACGATTTTCATGGAAATCCATCGCCCAGTTCACACTACCATCACCTGGTGGAAAAGTTGCACGAATCACTGTGTTGTGCAATATCGTTAACAGAAGGCGCTAGTGTGAAACGTCAAACGCATAGAAAAACGATACGCGCGCCTCTGGTTGTGAAAGCCACAACTATGAAAATTTAAAATGATCGTTAAAAGCGTGGTCGATGGAAATTTTGCAAGTGTTACGTCTGTTTGTCTGTGGCTGGATGAAGAATGAACTTTTGTTTCGTAAATCAACGGAACTCATCTTGATTATTGTAAACTTTCTGCAAGTGAGTTTGAAGACATTTCGGCAAAACTCTTGTTATTTTTTCCAAAAACATTTCTTGATGATTAATTGGGCTATATTTGATAAGCACAATGATACATATTGCCCATTTTACTGGCATTTTACCAGGTTTGCTGGTATGTCTAAAACATACTGGAAAAACTTGTGATTAGAAGGCACGAAATGTTGCTAATTGGCAAATTGAGAGATGAAATTTGTGAAAAAAATCGCGTTCTGGTGGGATTCGAACCCACGACTCCGTATTCGCTAGACCGGCGCTTTAACCAACTAAGCCACAGAACAGGTAATGGTTCTGTCGAATATAAAAGTTGACAAATCTTTTGCATGCGGCACATCAAATCACGGCTTGATAACAGGTTATTGAGGAAGTAGGCTAAGACCACATTATGGGCTGTCAGTACCGTCTACCCCCGTTGGTTTGAACGACACCTCATGCAAACCAGCGAGGTTCATTTTTTAATTTGAACTTCTAGTAACCCTGTGGGCATGAAAAATCACGCTGATGGAACCCTTTTTGCTGTTTTGTTTTGATTCTGAGTTCCGTTTCACCCCGTTCCATGAGCAGAATGACTTTTGAACTATTTTTAGTTTGAACGATGTGCAGATTAGAGGGGGTCAAATTAAAAAGTGTTCAGATTAGATGAGGTCAAACCAACGGGGGTAGACGGTGGTGCCGAAACTAGTTGCGGGTTTCCCTCCGAAAGCGGGTAAATATAAAATTTAACCAAACCCATGGCTTTTTTGATAACCTAATAAACTTTAGCAAGCAAATAGGCTCAGACTATTTAAGAGACTATCGGTAGTGTTCCGCAACCGGTTCCGGGCCGGAAGTGATACCAAACCCATGCATGCGATCAAATCACGGCTTTTTAGGTAACATGATGAACAGTTGCAAGAAAATAGACGCAAGCCATATCAGTGTGTTACGGAACCGATTACGGGTGTCCCGCCAGAAATGGTCAAATGTAAAAGAGAACCAATACATGTGACATATCAATGACTCATTCAGTAACAAGATATCCGTCGGAAGTGGTAAAATATAGAAGGGAACTAAACCATAGCGGCGTTTTTGATAATCTGATGAACGGTCAACAAGAAAATAGCCTCAGGCCACATCTAGAACTTGTAATAATATTTCGGAATCGGTTGCGGGTGTTCCATCGGAAGTGATTTAATAGAAGTGAACCAAAATCATGCATGCGATACATACAATCGCGGCTTTTTCAAAAATTTGCCGAACGGTTAGCAAGAAAATAGCCTCAGATCACATTAATTTTCGGCTTTTCAGGTAACCCGATGAACAGTTGACAAAAATATAGTATAAGACCATATTTGAAACAACCGGAATCGGTTCCAGGTGTCCCGCCGGAAGTGGTCAAACGTAAAATTTAACAAAACCCATGCAAGCTGCACATCAAATATTGGAATTATAAAAGTGAACAAAATAAATGTAAAAGCAATAAATCAAATTGTGGCTTTTTTGATAGCATGTAAACGTTGGGTAAGATTATAAGTGAAGAAATGGTCAGTCTTTATATATGCAAGGGAACAAAATCGTGACCAAAGCGATCTCTTCAAATCACACTATTTCATGGCACAAATGTCCCAAATGGAGGATAACGTGCCTCTGGAGCCGGCCTTCTGAACACTCTTCAAAACGACTTGGCACATGCATTTAACGATCAATTTAAATTTCATTTGATTTGCGCGATCGTTCCACCAGATGCGCAAGTGTTCGATCGCTTTGACCTTTGCCAGTGTACACGTTGCTAAATGATGCAAACGAAAATTACAGGCAATTTGTGTAGTAGTGTGCGTGTCAACAAAACGTCAAATCGAAATCCATCATGGCCGACAGTGTCGCACGCGGTTCTACCAACAGGTGGCAATGTGCTCATGAAAATGACACCGGGCAAATTTTTTTTTGATGAATTTCCTCTAAGAGTTACGTCTGTTTGTCTGTGATAGTAGGATGGATCAACGTTTTATGGAAAAAATATAATTTAATCGCATCAACACCTTATACAGCTTTTCAATTTTCAATCTCCTTATGCTTCTAAAATTACTGCTCAAAATTGAATGGAAAATTTTCATTTTCTGCATTTTTCTCGTAGGAAGGTCAAATTTTACATGAATCGTGTTACTAAATGATAATAAAATATAGCCTAAAGTGTGCTGAAATAAACATTGGCGAAGATCACAAAGTGATCTGTGATTGTGAATAAAGTTAACCTTCTTCATGCATTAGCTGACACTCACCCCGCTGCCGTAGTGAATGGAATGGGGTCATAATGACCCCAATACACGACTAGGGTTAAGGTGGTCAAGCAGGTCTGATAGCAGGTCTGAGAGGTCTGATATTTTTCTGCTCTGTTTTGCTACTGAACATAACATCGGAATATGCATCACCAATAAGTTTCGAAAATCGATGATGGCTTTGTTAAAATTGTTGCTTTTCAATGTAGAGTGTTTTCAGGATTCAGGAACATTTTGGCTAACGTCGACGAAAAGTTCATGAGTACATATTCGACGAGAAAGGCACTATCACCACTAGGTGGATTAATCTGGGTTTTTTAGAAAAATCTTTAAAACTAGCATAAATTTAAGAAGGTTACTTATGAAGAATTTTTATAAGATCACTTCGAAAAATTTTTGATTAATGCCTTAGTAGCACAGACAAATGTCTGTGTTAGTAGTTCTTGAATAAATCTTCAGTGAGGAATTTCCATTTCCCAATACCTGAAGGAACCTGACAAAACGTCGCTTAAAATTAGTAATCACTAGGAAAATCCTATAAGGGCAATGTTGAAAATTTTAAAGATTAACTTACTGGAGTCCTTTGAAACTTCTGGATTTTTAAGGAGTTTCTCCAAGAATTCCTGCAGTATTATATCCTGGAATGCTTGCAAAGATTAACCAGAATTTTTCGCAAAAGTTTTCACTAGCAATTCTTGTATTGATTTATATGTCTTTTTCAAAAGTTTCCACCATGATTCCCCTGAATAGATTTGTCCCGAAATAATATAGGGATTTAGGCCGTTACAAATATTTATTTCACTTTTTGTCCCACCACTCTTTGGCTTGTCGAGGGGGGGGATAAAAATAATAAAGCATTTAATCTGAAAAATATTTAAAACTCATCGGATTTGTTAAAGAATTTTTAGCAAGGCTCGATATTTTGATAAATATTTTTTTATCTGCCCCCTCAAAATGCCATTTTGAGCCAAAAATTTTTGAAGGGGGGGGGGAGACAAAAATTCAAAAATAAATTTGTATCAGCCTTATCTAGAAATTTCTTTTGTATAAAAATTCGCGAAAACAGATTTGTTTTTTTTTGAGTAACTTGTAGGGTAGAAGCTTCAGTGTTGGCCAGCCCGGAGTTTTGGCCATAGTGCGGTATTCAGCCTGTTACGATCAAAATCGGCAGAAATTTATTTTTTACTAGTAGATTCTAATATAATATGATAATAACAGCTGTGAAAACCATACATTTCGATTAAAAAAGTATAGATCGAAACCTTTCATTTAACACATTGATAGGTTTCATTGGATTATAATATTAATAATAATATAATAATTATAATAATTAATAATAATTATTGGTTATTTTTATAAAAATGATTTGCCTTAGACTGGCCAAAACCGGTGCCCGCACCCTATTTGTTGAAAGTTGAATAAAGATATACTTCATACCGACAATGAAAATATTGGAGGAAATATTGCACAACTTCTTCAGAGAGATATTGTGAAAAGCTGATGAAAATCGTAAAAAATTGACGTAAACCAAACGCAGTAGGCATGACAAAGTTTGTCGGAAACAGCCAGTGATGTCAAGTACATTTGAACATCCAAATCGGCAATTTTTAAATTTAAACAAATATACGTTTCATAATTTTAAAATCAAATGTCGATAATCATTCAAAAATTTCGCCATATACACTACGAAAATCAATTCCGCGCCAAATCCGCGCGAGGGCCAAATTCCATTGGTAAATCGGCGCCAAATCCGCGAAAATCGTGAAATCCGCGCTGTTGTAACAACCCTGGACTTGTTGAAAATTTTCTGTTTTTTATACTTTGTGGAAAAAGCATCTATTTCAGATACACTTTTTCAAATAAAATGTTTAAAAATGGTATTTAAATGTGTGATAAACATCGATTTTAACTTTGTAAGAATCGAACACAATCAGCCAAATACATGTCGAATGGTTGAAACTGTTTAATAAAGTAATGAACGCATAGGACTAAAATTAGAAAAAAAAAACAATTAAAATGTCTACTCAACAACATCTACTTTCATGAGCTCTGCGGAAAAGCTTCGGCATATATTTGATAAAAGTAATGAGTGACCCTGGTTATTTTCGCATTGAACTTTATGTTACCGCAATGATTTCAGAGTTTCATCGAGTTCAAATTTTTGGATTGCACTCGGGAAACTGACTATGCGCCAGCATGCTATCTTGGTGGACTCCCCAAAGCGAATCATCGATGTTGGGGTCATCGATGAGGGTGTGATGTGCAATAGGCCCTCCCTGGTGATAGACTCAGGACCGAGTCCAGTAGAGGACGATGCTTCATTCGTCGTAAATTCATCGAAGCGAATTGTAGATCATCGAGTAACCAAGTCTAGTTTCCGAGGGCCAAATTTGTTCGATCATCTAATTTTAAATGATTACTGAGATCCCAGTAAAATATAAAATAATAGAAAATACTGTAACATGGAAACATATTAAGAAAACCTGTTCGTCATTTTGTTAGTGGTAACAATATATCTGAAGTGGTAGTGCAAAGCGATTTGGACGTTTCACATGGTGAGCTCGTTCCATGCTATCATGGAATTAGAACTCTGAATCAAACTGTGTCCAGTTGGGATATAATATCGGGAAAAGCATATTTGGTATACTTTGGGCCAAAAACTTCTAAAAATATCGCAGTTCTAGGCCACCCTACCTAACTGCAGAATCATAACAAACGACGCCAAACTATGTCATAAAATTTTCAATAATCATGCTAGATTCCCCTCACCGTGTCTTGGCCTAGCCCTAGCGGGTGTCATTTGATGTTCATTTTATGGACTATTCTCCGGTTGATTGTATGACAAAAGCTCCAGCACCAACACAAATCCATAATAGGGTTTGTGTGCCATCAGTAATCTCATGCTCCCAATTTCATCCTATTCGAAAACAAGCGATTACGGCACCGATTGATTCCGTTCTTTTTGTTTTCATGCGTGCTCACTTCTTACAAAAAATACAAAAATAAGAAACAAAACAAACAGTGCTTCAATCCTTTGTTTTTCGTAGGATGAAAATGGGAGCCACATGCTTAATAAGGGAACCAATACCCTAGAATGCTTCCACGACTCAATCGTCACTATTTAGTTCTATTCCAAATGCATGTCACGAGCACATCACCACGACTAACTGGCACGTTCTACGGGAACCCAAGACGTAGGAAAAAACACTCTGGGTGAGTTAGCATAGGAAAAAGCAGAAACCAAAAGTAGGACAATGTTAGACCCGTCGTCGTCGTCATCGTCCGCCAAGGAAAGTCAATAACTACCCACTGTTCTCTGTTTTGCTACTCGTTCGTCTTGCATAATAGTTTAGAGGCCTATGCTGGTCAAACCGCAGGCCAACCATAAAAGCAACTTACCTATTGAGCTGAGAGCCCGGGTCTTTGGTTTTGTTCTTATGCATCGCGGTGCTTTCTGCGGATTCTCTTTCTCTTCGCGATTCGGACCACAACCGCAGAGTCGCAGTGTGTTACTCTAGCAGTAAGGCAGCAGCATCATCACCGTCATCATCATCATTGGTTTGCCATCTACCTTATAACTGTAAATTTCGGATCGGTACGTTGTGATGGTCTACCAACCGCACTTGTCTAGGACTTGACCTCAAGGATGCTTGTTTTAATGGGGCAAATTTTCGAGACCGCGTATGATTTCTCTTTGCCAATTCCAACGTTGTTGGAACGTTGCGTTTGCATTTTGACTCTCGACAAAAATTTGCGTGGATTGAGAAATTTCTTCGCCGAATAACCAACTAGGGCCATCAGCCGGACTCGTTTGTCCGGTCCGGTTGTCGTTGGTGCTGCTGGTGCAGCTGCAGACTCCAGCGAGAGGAGATAAATACTACGAGCGGGGATGGTGGATTGGTTGGACCCACGATCAGTTGTTGATTAAAATGCACAAGCAGCCGTGAAATCGCTCCGACCAAGGGAATGGATTAACGAATTTGAATAAATATTTAAGGAGTTGATGATTAATTTTGATTACATTTTTGGTTCGATCCGGTTGAGATTCAAAAACTTGTCCCGTGCCTGGGGATCGTGGTTATTGACGTCATCGTGACACAGAGATATTTTTACATGGTTGTTCATGCGAAGAAAGCTTGGAATAATGCAATCCTACTATCTGTTCCGAGTCTTTCTTTTGCTGAACGTTTGGTGAGGTCTGAAATATTCAAGTGTCAATTCTTCAAAAGTAGCTTTACTCACATGCATTAGAAAAAACGTTATTTAAAATGCAATAGCATAGCATGAATACTGGATCGTGAATGGAGTTGCAAAGATGAGCATAGCAATGGATATGCAGATTTCGCTAATATTTATAATTCCATCACACATGACCAAGTCCTTTTGAGTATAAGTTCTATCATCACCATAGAATGCGCTTAAACTTGAAATAACTTGCGATACGTGAAAGTAATATGCAACATATATTAAATAGTCAAGTCACGTATTATGCCATTCGAGAAAAATCAGCTTATGGAAATTATCTGCTTTCGTATTCTTATATAAGCGCGACAGTTACTAAGAATTCCCCCGAGAGGGTAAGCCGCAACAGTAAAGCGAATTCCCCCGAGAGGGTAAGCTAACAGCGAATTCCCCCGAGTGGGTAAGCTGCAACAGTAAAGTGAATTTCCCCGAGGGTAAGCTAGCAGTGAATTCCCCCGAGAGGGTAAGCTGCAACAGGAAAGCGAATTCTCCCGAGAGGGTAAGCTATCAGCGAATTCCCCCGAGAGGGTATGCTGTAGCAGTAAAGCGAATTCCCCCGAGAGGGTAAGCTAACAGCAAATTATCCCAACAGGGTAACCTGCAACAGTAAAGCAAATTCGCCCGAGAGGGTAAGCTGCAACAGTCAAAGTAGATTTAGGTAGAAGGATGTTTATGATGGAGATGTAGAGTGAAGGATGTAGGAAAGCAGTTCAAGGATAAAGGATGTAGAATAATGGTGATGAGGATGACGATTATGAAGGATAAAGCATGTAGGATGAAGGAAGAAAGATGTAGGATGAAAAAAGAAGAATATAGGATGTAGAATGAAAGAAGTTGGATGAAGTATGAAGGATATAGGATGTAAGATGAAGGATAAAGGATAAAGGATGAAGAATGATGGCGACGATGAAGATGAAGGATGAAGGATGAAAGATGTAGGATGAAGAAATAGAAATATAGAATGTAGGATGAAAGATGAAAGATAAAGGAAAGATGTTGGATGAAGTATGAAGGATATAGGATGTAGGATAAAGAATAAAGGATGTAGAATAATGATGATGATGATGAAGGATAAAGAATGTAGGATGAAGGATGAAAGATGTAGGATGAAGAAAGAAGGATATAGGATGTAGGATGAAAGATAAAGGGAAGATGTTGAATGAAGTATGAAGGATATAGGATGTAAGATGAAGGATAAAGGATGTAGAATGATGGCGATGATGATGAAGGATGAAGGTTGATGAAAGTTGCAGGATGAAGTGTGAAGGATGAACGATGTAGAATGAAGTGTGCCTGGATGATCGATGAAGCATGTAGGATGAACGAAGAAGGGTGTAGGATGAAGAATGAAGGGTATAGGATGTATGATGAATGATGATGATGATGATGAATATGATTATGATAATAATGAAGGATAACACTAGTTTACAGCATTTTTGAACTCGGTAAGCTGATGATCGTTTTTGGTGTAGAATCATGCCCTGAATTCGAAAACGCGAAGGAAAAAAATTACAGTAGAGCGGAAATTTTTTCGACTTTCTATACAAGGTTGATGGCTTGAAATCGATTTTTGTTCTATTTTTAAGCAAAGTCGCTCACTTCACACATCTCATTCTCCGTAATCAATGCTCCGATTGAGCTGAATTTTTTACTGTAACTCACCCACATATAATATGTAAAATAAACGTTGAGAAAACAATTTTAAATTGATTTTTTCTTATTGAAAAAAATACATTTCTTCATAAATTTTTGGAAATTTTGCTAACATTTAAGGAGATCGTCCCCAAAACTTGCCCATATCTTGATTTTCATCAATCTGACGCAAAACCTCCTTTCAGATGATCGAATGGTATTATATTCAGCTTTTAATTTATGGAAAAAGATTTAAAATTGGTTGAACAAAACGCAAGCTATTTAAATTTTATTAAATTCCATATTTTAAAAAGTTGTAAAACTCGATATTGATCTAAAACTCAAAAACTGTTCTACTTTAAATTTTTTGAAGCACGGTTTTGAAATCAGCGCTAAAATATGCTTCAAAAATTTTGGTCGTTGACAGAAGTTCACGACTTTCGTTTTATTTTGTAAACTAGTGTAATGGATGAAAGATAAAGAATGGAAGATGACGAAGCTAAAAGGATGAAGAATGGAGAATGTAGAACGAAGGATGAAGGTTGTATGATGTAGGATGAAGAATGAAGGATGATGATGATGATGATGATGATGATGATGATGATGATGATGATGATGATGATGATGATGATGATGATGATGATGATGATGATGATGATGATGATGATGATGATGATGATGATGATGATGATGATGATGATGATGATGATGATAATGGTGATGAAGTATGCAGGATAAAGGTTAAAGGATGAAGGCTGACCCAGTCAACCAGTGATCGTATAAGATGTAGCATAAAATGTTGAAGTGGAGGCGATATGCGTACATTTTACATGTGCCTAAATGGAGGCATGCACACATATGGCCTCCACTTTATCATCGTATGCAACATCTTATACGATTACTGGTTGACTGGGGAAGGACGCAGGATGAAGAATGAAGGATGATGATGATGAAGGATGTTAAATGGAGGATGCAGGATGTAAGGTAAAGTATGAAGAATGACGAATGAAGAATACAGTAGACTTTCTATAACTGCAACATGTTTACGTTTCACTTGTCGAATAAAATTCGATAACTGCAAAGTTGTTGCACTTAGCGGTATCAGGTATCAGTATGTCGGCTCCAGAGGCACGTTCTCCTCCATTTGGCCATTTAGTGGACTTTCAGTAAAAAAAACATTGCATTTAAAGCGTTTGCACCGAGTGAACGTCTACTGTATAGGATGAAGGATGATGATTATAATGATGAAGGATATAGGATGGAATATGAAGGATGGAACATGAAGGATGATGACGATGATGAAGAAAAATGAAGGATGATGATGATTTTGATAACGTTGATAACGGTTGAAGGATTAAAGATGAAGGATAGAGGAAAGATGTTGGTTGAAGTAAGAAGGAAATAGGATGTAGGATGATGATGATGAAAAATGTAGGACTAAGGATGATGACAGATGAAGCATGATGGATGAAGTAAAAAGGATGATGGTGATCATGATTATGTAGGATGGAAGATGAAGAATGTAAAATGAAGGATAATTATGATAATAATGATAATGATGAAGAAGGATGAAAGATGAAGGACAAAGAGTAGATAATGTAGGATGCAGTATGAAGGAGTAAAGATGAAGAATGTAAGATGAAGGAAGAAAGATGTAGGATGAAGGATTAAGGATTACGATGATGATGATGATGATGATGATAATGATGATGATAATGATTATAATTATGATGATGAAGTATGAAGAATAAAGGATTATGTTGATGATGATGTTGTAAGATGAAGGATGAAGGATAAAGAATGGATAATGTAGGATGAAGTGTGAAGGATGAAAGATGAAGAGTAAGGAATGGAGGATGAAGAATGTATGTTGAAGGAAAAAGGGTGTAGGATGAAGAATGAAGGATGCAGGATAAAAGATGATAAAAGATGAAGGATTAAGGATGATGATGATAATGCTAATGATTATGATGATTATGTCGATGAAGTATGAAGGATACAGGATTATTTTTCTTATTTTTCGCATTTTTCAAACCATTAGAGAGTAGGGCAGGGGGAGAATGTAAAGGTTGAGACAGATAGAGAGAAAAGATTAATAAGGTATATAGCATCAGTTGCTGTGATGCACCACCGGAAAAACAAAGCAAACGATCAACATGAAATGTAACGTCAGTCTTGTAAAGCATTTTGTGCGAGAAAGTGCTGTGAACAACAAGCGTTTTTTTTTTCAACATGTTGTACAAAATACAACAGCACGACTACTGGAGGGTTAATACTTAATGCCCCATGTATGATAAACTAGCATAAAGCAGTCAAATTCACGAAATAAAATTAAAAAAAAAACTTGAAGTTCCTTGAAGCCCTCTGAAACCTCCAGAAACACCTATGAACGCCATTTCAGGTATCATCAATAGGTCAGAGGCATGTTGATGTTCTCCTTCATTTGAGAAATTTGTACCATTAACTGTGCCTCGTCATCAGTCTCCCACAGACTATCCTTAAGCTCTACTGTAGCCCTCTAAAACCCCCTGGAACCAAGTGAAACCTCCCAAAGGCCTTGGAACGCCTTGCAATCCATCAGAATATCCGCGAGGGACCCCCCCCCCCCCCCGTAGCCTTCTCTAAACTCTACTAAAGCCCCATGAAAAATCCTGAAGCCTCTTGATATTCTCTGAAGAACCCTTATACCTCCTGACATACCTTGTAACGCTTTGGAATACCTCTGAAACCCCTCTGCAACCCCTCGGCTACCATCTGAAGGAATAATCGAAGGGTTTTCTGGAGATAATGTTGTCATAAATTAAACAAACTTTTGAAATAAATTCTCAAAGTGTATTTTGCGCAATTTCTTAATAAATCATTTTTCTAGGATGGGTTTGAAATAGTGTTTCTGGAAATACTTTTACTCTTTTACATCCGTGGGGATGAAAAATCTCTGCAGGAATACACGAGGCGGAAAATGCTTTGAAGATTTCCAGCTGTGATCTAAAATGTAAAAAAATAATAAGAGAATCTTTTTTCGGGTAAGATATTTGCCAAGAAATCTGTGTTTAACTCCAGAAAGAAATACATAAAAATAGATTAAATTTTGTAGTAATCTCTTGAGTTGCCGAAGCAAATGCTACTAATGAAATTCCTGTGAGATTCAGAATTCTTCTCAGACGGAATTTCTATAGAAATTTAATTAAAAAAGTTCATTTTTTTTGTTTTTGGAATTCCGACAGAAATTTTTCGGAGGAACTGGTTGGCTATGTAGCAAATCAGACACATGTCCAAATCGGGATATTTTTAAATCCAATCTTTACTCAAAAGTTAGAACGAGGGTAAGCTTGTATTCTACAGAGGACATGACAGCGGAAATGAAACCAGTTAGCGTAGCTTGAACTATAACTGATCGACAAGCGTGATATAACTTATACTGCATGAAATGACTCCTATTCTGCTACATTTCCGCTTTCATTTCCAAATAGTTCTAAGATCGAAACATCCCCAGCACTTTATGCTGGAAGCTGTTACGCCAGTAACCTTATCACAACAGTAACCACAATTCCTGGAGAAATTAACCGAGGAACCACGTAACGAAACAATTCAAGTTTGTATACTGGAGCTCTCAGATAAATGCCTTGAGCAATTTCTGAAGGAATCCATACCTTAATCGTGAGGATTTCAGATGAAATTCCTGAAGAAATCCATGAAGGAATTCCCAAAAACAATTCTGAGGGAACATTTGGAGCGATTCCTGGAAGAATCCCAGCAGAAACGGCTTGAGAAACTCTAGCATGCATTCACGGACAGTCCCCAGCAAGAATTCCGGAAGAAATCATAAGACAAATGCCTGAAGCAATACACAAAAGATATTCATGTAGGAAAATTTTGCGGAAATCTTAGAGAAATCTCAAGAGAAATCCCCGGAAAGTCCATAGAAGGAGCACTATTGGGAAAACTGCAAAAAAAAAAATGTTGGAGAAATCCTCAGAGGAATTTTTGGATAAAATGTATGAGTAATTTCATAGATATTTTTAAAGAAATCTCTACAGGATTAATAAAGGAATCCTAACAGGAATTCCTGAAAAAAATGCTTGAAAAAATGCATAAACAAATTTCTGGTGAATTCACAGAGCTATTCTAGGTGGAAATTTTGAAAAAATCCTACAAAAATATCTGGATAAATTCCTAGAGAAGTCTCTGTAAAAAATCCTGGAAAAACGTTAGTAAGAATTTCTAGAGGAGTTCCAGCAGAGGTTCCCGAAGGAATCCGCAGAAAAACTGGTGGAAGTATCAAAAGAGGAATGCCTGATAAATTCTTATGGTGATCTCCAGAAGAATTGCTGCTGGAAGTTCCAGAGAAATCCCTGGAGAAAAATTAGCAGAAATTTCTGGAAGAATCGAAGTAAAACATTCTCCACCAAACTGAATTATGCGACCAAATTTAAGGTAATTTTGCTGACAGATGAAGAGAACAAAGCAGCCGAGATAATCCAAAATCACACTATCTTGTAGAATCCATGTTCACATAAAATCCAGCTATAAATGATCATAAATAACAATTCTTCTTTGGAAAGGTATTGGTCTAGACTAGAATCATGTTATCAAAGATAAAACAATAAACCACTTAACCAAAAAAAACTTGCAAATGAATTGCCAAATGTTGCTTTTTTTCTGTTCATTGAAACAGCCTAACAGGCGATCCGTCACTAGACAGAGCTAAAGAATAGGGCTCGCCACTCGTGAACCCAATCCCTATGCCAATCCTACAGCACAGTCAGTCGATAGCCCTCTTATTCGATCTTCTCGCACTCGCTGCATACAGATGAAGTGGTCAACAGGTTTCTTCGTCTCTCTGTCCTTAAACCCCCCACTCTTCCAAGAACCAGTTTGGTTTGGTTGCTGTGTTTTCGGTTTTTTCGATGGAAGGAGGCTGGAAAGGTAAAGGTACTGCTGCTGCTGTTGCTGCTACAGCAGATTGGATAGCACTTTGAGCGATAGTTCTTTCGTCCGTTTGCGAGCATGCACGAGCAACTCTAATTCAATTTGTTGGCATTTCTTGGGATAGGTATCTCTTGCTCTCTCGATCTTCACTTATGAACGAGTGTTGATCTTTGATGTTTTGATTGCGAACGTGCGCTTGAATTATGTTGGGAGAGGATGCTCAATGCAACTTGTAACTGAGGAGAACGTAAGTCCTTGAGATGATTAATGAATGTTACATTTGAACAGAACTTATTATAGAAAATTGGATGTTATGAGTCCAGACAAACAAAAACGAGTTTCGTGGCTGATTAAGCATTACCCACAGGAAACAGTGGGCCACTCGTTATGGCGTTGATCGCCGAAAACAGAGTACCATACAATAATCATGATCACAACAATCTCTCCTCACTCAAGTCGTGGAGAAAAGTGGTAACAAATCAAACTTGTCTCTCACTGTTCCGTTGATGTCGAACGGCACACCTACGTCTATTCAATCCCTTCGGAGATAAACTCTCTGAAACACATTCACCGCACATTCATGGACAACTTTTCATAATGATATGATCACTTGTTTCATAAAACATTTCCTCAGGTATTTCTCCAAAATATTCCGGCTTTTTTGCTACAGTAATTAATTGTTTCCCCGGAAAGACGGACTTGGTTGTCTAGTGGCTACCGCTTCTGATTAGTATGCAGAAGTTCCTGGGTTCAGTCCCTGGCTCGTCCCTTTTCTCCTACATTGTATCTTTCTATCTACATATACAACTCAAGTATATTCATAAGTTCACAGCCATCACTAGAACAAAAAAGGGTTGAAAATCCGTTTCCCTTCCTTCCAACTTTCTCTCACAGCACAGTGTCCATCTACATATCATACAACGCCTAAAAATTATGCAATCAAGCGAACTGTGCCGCATTATCTTCAGAGTAATAAACACACTAATCGTTCACCTTACGCCTGGCATCCACGTACCAATGTGTGGACCCTCTGGCAATCATATCCCACCAACGTTCCGTCATCCGCATGAATTTGTGTTGGAAATGGTTGCTTTTTGCGTGACATAATTTGTGTACCACACCTTATGAGGAAGCTAAGTTTGCGAGAACAGGTGTTGTTCATGATCGTTAGAGATGGAGCTGAGGGGGTTTCCAGGATGTTCCCAGAAAGCCCTAAAAGAGAGCGTTCCAAGAGGCTTCAGGGGCGTTTCAAGAGGTAGTTTCGGGGGATTTCAGGAGTTCCGAGAAATTTCGTTGGCGTTTCAATGGGATTACGGGAATTTCAGGAGCATTTAAACAAAGGATGTTTAACCCTTAAAAGATGTGAACAACTTTTTTGCATAGTTTTACTTATAGCTTTTGACCCAGTGCACTCACTTTTCAAAACCAAAATATTTTTATCGAGGGGATTAGTTGTGCTATCATATGCATATATGGAGATTATGTTATGCTAGAACATTTTGGAGATATAGCTGGAAATGTAGTGTACACCACTTGTTCTTCATTCGATTCCGCGTTTTATTTCTATGTACATGTGATATATTTGAATGGAAATTGCACAATATTCTTTGTTTGGGTTGGGGCTGTAGAAATGTCTTATGTCCTTTTACAGCTGTAACATAGATCTCCAGGTTATCCAAAACGTCCAGAAGTTTTGAACTTTGTCTACTGAATATAAATAGTTGTGTTTACTTTTTAAATCACTTGAACTTGCTGAATTACATTCAAATATACATTTTGAAACATGAAATGATGGTAGTCATGACCTGGTAATGTTCTAGGCAACTTAAAATAGCTCTGGAGTTCTGATTGTAAGGCCTTTACCTGTAATACTATATCAAACTAATGTATAAATGTCAGAACTGATTTCATTAGATCCATACATGTAAATCAGAGTATGAAAGACTTACTGCACATCAATGGCGATACCTTAGGCCATCCAAATCATTCTGGTGTTAAGGCCTTTCTATCTACACCTGTAATAACGCATCGGGTGCATTTCAAACTTGGTATAGTGCGTTTTGGTAGTCATAGAAGATCAGTTGAACATATGGTACTTGTTAACACATCATAGAGGCATCCTGGATTATCCAAACTATTCTGAAGTTGAGAAATATGGTTTGAATTTGAAATGGTATATCAACAGAAGTGCACAAACATTAGAGTTTGCCTATTTGAATCATACACATAGTGCAAACCATGGGAGAGAAGTTCCCAGAGCATCAGAGATTCTGAGGTCACCTTTCAGTATTATGTGGTTAAGGCCTTCAGATCTACACTCGTAACAAAGCATCCTGCACGTTCAAAACTTGGTGCAGTATGTTTCAGTAGACATTAGACCGGCCCACATTTGTATGGCGAGAAAGAAAAGTTGGAAAAATTTACGGGGCACCCTCTAG
>NC_085137.1:131118702-131143702 GCF_035046485.1 Aedes albopictus
TGAGTTACCAGATTTTAGTCAAAACTCGTACAAGACACTTCTCTGAAGACACAAAAGCTCTAGAATGGATATCCAAAACACTAGAGGTTTTGTCTTTCCATAACTGCATTCTGCCCCAGTGTGCGGCGCTAGGGCGGGCTGTTATCGAGCAGCTTCGTGGGGTTTGAGGTGAAGTTCAGTGGCCAAACTAATTGTCAACGAGGGATGTCTGAACCTTCGAGCGATTGGCAAAACTATCAACGGTGGCCATGGACCTGAAGCTCTACCGACGAACATCCCAGAGGGGATCGGGATGACGGTCTGAAAGATTTAGGGGGAATTCCAATGGTTGTTTAAATCCCGGAATTCCTTGTTAGCTCGTATTGCCGGTTTGGCAACTTGGCAAAATGGCTTCTCGCTAGACCCACGCTATGGTTCCTATCCGAGGTCCTTTGTTCGGGAAGCGTCGATGGCGTCTGGTCAAAACTAGTCAGAAGGCACAAGAAAAAGGCCCTTTTGTAGAGCTACCACGACCATTACTAAATTTGCCACGTTTTTCAATTTTACCCCCAAAACCACCATTTTGTTACACAAATATTTAGTACGTACTGGTTTGTTGACTATAATTTACTTTATTCAGCTATTGTGTGGATAATAATAGGTTTCAATACCCTTGTTTACCGAACAATAGAACGTTAGGTTTTTATAATTTCCGCGATTAATCTCTTCTAACCACTACATCTCTACATCTCGATAATGAAAGGACCATCGAGATAGGGAGATTTTTAGTACTAATTATACTTTATTCATAAGAATCCGAGCAATTCCGAAATTGTCGAATGTCATGCTTGTTTCATGAGTTCCTTCGAACCTTGCTTTGCCTGTGGAACTACTTGAAATCTTGGCTAAGTATCTTTTGCCGGTGCTGAAACCACTGCTCTGTTAAGAAAATTCTTTGGGCTGAGTTGAGTGCTACCGTACGAAGGTGTGGTTAAGTGGGAAAATTCTCGCATCTCGGTTTAACTCGACATAACTCAGGGTCGCACTCAGGGGTAATTATTTATTATTTTTGCTATGGAGTCACAATTCGACAATATGGAACCATCGTATCGGTTGCACAGCGGGTACCAGATGGTCTCAGAGGCGCTTCCGGGGGGTCTCAGGGGCGTTTTAGGTGATACCAGCAGGTTTCAGGGGCTCTCACAGGTGGTTCAGGGGGTTCAGAGGATCCCAGTATGGCTTCAAGGGGTCTCAGAGGCCCTTCGTGGGTTCTTAGTTAAATCGCAGAGTAGTGTCACGGGTCCTTGGGGGTTTCATGGAGGTACCTGGAGGTCTCAGGTGTATTCTAGGGGCCTCTAGGGCGTTTTAAGGGGGTTTCAGAAGATCTGAGAGATTTCAGGGGCTTCACGAGGGTGTCAGGAGCGTTTTATGGAGCTTCAAGTGGTTTCAGTTTGATAGGGTCTTAGGAACGAACCAGGAGGAGTCATTTAAAATGCCCAGAAACACATTATCACTTTTGTAAGGTTCCCGAAACTCCCAGAAACAAGTCTGAAAACCACTTGAAGCGCCTTTGAAGTGCCTCGAAACGCCCCTGAATACTCCATAATCCCATTTAAACGCCCTTAAGATCCCCCTAGTCAGTTTGAAATGCGCCTTAAATCGCTCGGAACACCTTGATAAGGCTCCATAAACCACCGCTCCTGATAACCCTTTGAAGCGTTCCTAATGCTATCAAACGCCTTTTTCGGACTCTCTGTGAACTTCTTGGAAACTACCTTTGGTCCCATATCAAATGTCCTGGAGCAAGTCCTGTTCTCGCAAACTTAGTTTCCTCATTCAGCCATTCCATAGAAAATCGATATAGTGCAGCTTCGAATGTCGTGATACTTGTAGTTCTAACTCACAACCTCCGATTCGTTTCGGGCACTGTCCATCTGATGACTTAGGCGCTGTCCATAAACTACGTAGACTCAAATTTGGCAATCTCAGACCCCCCCTCCCCCCTCGTAGACTTTTGTCCATACAAAATTTTTGAAATTTGCAAGGACCGAAGACTTTGGCCAGAACCCCCCCCCTCCCCCCATTAGAGTCTACGTAGTTCATGGACAGGCCCTTATCGGTATGACAATAAGTGTGCCGTCGACCTCTCGACGGGTCGGTCCTTGGCCGACCTTTTACGGTAGTGTGACCGTATCACCCTACAAATCTCAATTTTCTGATTTTTGCTTAGGCTTTCATTCGATTGATTGTGAAAAAAGAACAAACCATGTGCATTCGTGGAATCGAGTTCAGTTCTGTGCCTTCAGGAGACGTAGATGATTAAGTGGCTCCGTAGCTTGGATGAAAGAAGCGTCCATTTAGCGAATTGGGAGTCATGGGTTCGAATCCCACCGGAGCACTTGAACTTTTTTTACATAATTAAAATCTCAGTTTGTTCATCAAACACGTGATTCTGTCGCGTGTATGAATGTCAGAGCAATCAAACTTTGTAATTTCCACTTGATTTAGTTCAGTACATTTAGGTGTATTTTACGATTTAATTAATGATTTATGACAATGCTTACCATTCAATTACAGGAAACCTGGACCGACACGCACCAGGAACGATTGGACCTACAACGTGCCCGCGTTTTAGAAGTCAACCGACACCTGATGACCCTAGCCGAAAGTTGGGAACGTGGAGGCTTCCCAATGCACATGAACCTTGCCCTTCGACCGGCGGGAACCATGTCCTACCACCACCCAACGCAGCAGCAACAACGAGCACAACAAACTCAACAAAGTGCGATCAATGCATCCGGTGCCCCTGGAAACCAACAGACCGAGATGGTCAACCGACTGAAGCAGCAAAACGTTCAACTCTCCGAGGAAGTTAACCAGAAGAACGAGAAGCTTTCGCTTCTAGAACGGGAAAAGTCTTCGCTGATACGGGAACTGTTACAGCTACAGCGAGCGACCCGAGCCAGTAGCATGACATCGAACACCGAGGAGTTGGTGTTTTGATTAGATGGCTGATGCTATGCCATTACAGATTTCTTCATGCTTTTCCCAGTTACAATAATCGCGCTAGTCAAAAGTTAGCAGATTTCCAAACAACAATTTGTAAAAAAAATAATATCTGAGTAACGTCTCCTTGAGGATGCGTTATGGATAGGTAAGTGGGTAAGCAGCACAACTATTTCAATGTGATGATTTAAGGTGTTATTTGTGTCGAAATTTTTCAATCGTTTTTAAATTGTTCTGAGAGTAAAGATTTTTTTTAATGTAAATAATCATTGTGACAAGCTGTTTAATTGGAAGTAATATCACATCGTCCAATTTAACCCTATTATTATGCCTCCAAGCAACGAGTTACATGAACATTTATAAAGATCAGCTCTACGCCATCAGGTAACCGGTCCAGCGGCTCCGTAACTATTGACTATAGATGAAGAGAAGCGCCCTTCTAGCGAATTGGAAGTCGTGAGCTTGATTCCCACCGAAGCACGTGTTTTTTTTCACAATTTCAATCTCAATATGTTTATTAAACACGTGTTTCTGTTGTGTACATGAATGGCAAAACCTATCAAGATTGTAATTGGTGTAAAACCACTTGACTTGGTAAGTCTTAGTAAGTAAAATTCAAGAAAAAACAGCCAATTCTCAAAATAAGGTAGTAGGGTATTGGTTCTATTATTAAGCATGTGGCTCCCAACTTCATCCTATGAAAAACAGATCAATGTTTGTTTTGTTTCTTTTTTTCTGTTAGAAGTGAGCACGCATGAAAACAAAAAGAACGGAATCAATCTGTGTCGTAATCGCTTGTTTTTGAATATGATGAAATTGGGAACGTGAAATTACTGATGGCACACAAATCCTGTTTATTTCAGATGGATTTAGTACCTCTATACACCAGTCAGTTCCGCAAAAAAAATGATTAAAAAAAAACAGCCCATTGTTAAAAGAAGGGAACTTCTTATACAGAATTAGTAGTTTGTCTGTTGAACTACATACCAGTGTAGCTTGGAAATACAATTTTTAATGAATTCCGTGTCCAAAGGATGAGGTTAAACCAACTAACTTATCCAGTTTTTTTAATGACAATGAAATTTGTTGCGATTTTCCGACTAAACCAGTCGACCAGTAAGTATGTCTGAAATAATCGTAAAAACTTGAAGTATTTGAAGGCAAAGTACGTTTAATTGATAAATTGAGAGATAAATTTGTGAAAAACCACCACTTGTTTTGGTGGGATTCGAACCTACGACTCCATATCGCTAGTCCAGCGCTCTAATCAACTAAGCCACAGAACCGATTCTGCGAAATAGAAAGTCAAACTGGATTCGAAGCACCGCCCTAACTGGGTCCGTCTATAACAACTTTACCACTCTTTCAGCTCTTTCTGGGCACGAATCAATGGTGGAATTTATGGTAGAGTTTTTGAGATCGAACAAATCTTAGATTTTGTTATGTATTCGCCTAACATTAAGTTACAGCCTCCGCTCAATAACAGGGCTCTAACGAAAGTCCAGCTAGCGAGCGCTGCTTGCAGAAGCGATTAAAATAGCATTCTCAGATATTTTCTCAAGATTTTTTCCATGAATTCTTTAACCCTGGGCTCGGATTATATCTTCCAGGAAGCTTTGATTTCAGGCATGTGGTCGATGTGCTTTGCAGTAATGATTGGAATAGCTGAATGTATAATCAATGGCAAACAATCCTGTAAAAATCAGATCTTCAAGTCATCGTCATCTGATACAGTTATACCACAAACAAACAGACATAAAACTTGCGAAATTTCCATCGACCACGCTTTTAACGATCATTTTAAGTTTTGATAGTTGTGGCTTTCACAACCAGAGGCGCGCGCATCATTTTTCTATGCGTTTGACGTTTCACACTAGCACCTTCTGTTGACGATATTGCACAACACAGTGATTCGTGCAACTTTTCCACTGGGCGATGGATTTCCATGAAAATCGTTCAAGATGTTACGTCTGTTTGTCTGTGGCAATACTGATCATGATGCTGCATAGTATATCGAACATTTGTCGAAGTCATTTATGTGCCGGGAAAATATAATTCCAAGTTGGTGAGAATATTACAAACTGAGGGAGGGTAATAGGCCCAGTCAGAGTGTATGGGAATGCCATTGAAGGTTTGTAATATTCTCCGAGGCTTTTGAAATCCAACAGGGCGCGTCCCCGGGTTGCGGATAGGGGGAAAAGGGAGATTTTTCGCCTTTGTACTGAAATCAGCCAATGTGATATTATCTCCTATGGTGTTGTAGTGCGAATGAATGATCTCATTCTATGGGAATTCGAACCTTGTAATGTAAAGGGTGAGTCGATAATTATTGTGCCATTTTCAAACTAACGTAACTTTTTTCCTACTTCACCAAAATCAACCAAATTTTGCACAGTTTCTACTTATAGTCTTATGTTTACATATGCTTAATTGAGCAGTTATCAGTAAGATTACGGTGAATATAGAATAAATTTAGCTAACAGTTCGCAAAAAGATGTTGTACAATCACATGCTAAAATCTAAAATTATGGTATCGTGCCTTGAAAAAAATAATGATTATACATTATCGGATCATCTTAATGTTCGTCAATAGGTTTCAGGAACGGTTGTCAGTGAAACATAAGCTTGGAGCTGGGTGAAAACCACGCACGATGCGCATAAACAAACCAGAGAGCTTTAATTATTTGTTTCAAGTGGAATCTTCAGGCTCCATGGGTTCACATGGAGGGCGTTCATTGAAAATGTCGTGAATTTCACTAAAACGCATTCTAAATTTGAACCTATACCAAAAAGTTGAAATACATGCATATACTAAACTACTGTAAAAATTTAGTTTCATTTCGTTAACTGTAAACAATTTGCGAATCAGTTGAAGGTAGGGTGGCACAATAATTAATGACTCACCCTTTATTGTTCATTAACTTCAATTTTCTAAGCTTGACAAGGTTTTGAAGACAACCATGAGATGAGAGAATTGCCTAATAGGAAAGTCACATCAGCAAAGCTTTTACATATGCAAATGCTATCCATGAGGTCATGTCTATTTTATTCTTATTACAAGAGAGCAAGAGCAAAATAAAAAGACATTACTGTTCGAAGCTTGCTTCTTGAGATTAGTGCATTTGAAGTTCTGCACTGTTAAACAGGGATTTCAAGGCGTTTGTCCTTAACAAGGAGCTCCACTAGGGATTTATGCAAAGGCTTAACCTAAAAGGGATTTGTCGCAACAAACCGTTGCTTCGCACCACCACATCGTAACACCTATTAAGTGAGTACCTACATCCTCAGCCCATCAACCTTGACAGTGGCCATGACATTTGCGCTACGTCAGGACCAGAGAGAAATGATCGATGATAATAATAGCAGAACAATAGGGCAGGCAAAGTGTGCTTCAGCTAATTTTCAATTAAATTTTTACTGCTAGAGTTTCTACTTAAAACTAAAGTGAATTAAAGAAACCTAGTATAAATAGTAATTTAAATCAGTGAACTACTTAATTCTAATAAAAATAAGTGGTTAAAAAGCGCCTAAACTACAGAAAATAGTACGGATGTGAGAGTAGGTTAGTTCATGCACATGCAATGTTTAGTTTATGCTCTTACACATAATTAAAAAATTAAACCTAAATTCTATAGCTACTATCGTAAACCGACCGCTTTTCCAGAAGCTAGCAGCTTAACACAGAAAACATACAAAAACAGGTAAAATTTGCTGTTGAAATATTGGGACATGAATTTAACCCTAAATTGATGTTTTAGCATTCCCATCAACGATAAACGAACTAAACGAGGAACAAACAGAAACGAGACACTAAACGTAAGTCAGACAATTATTCCTCTTAAAATGGTACCAGAATATATCAACCATATATTATATCAACATATCATATACCATATATCATTTAAACATACAATTATGGGATCAATATGTACAACAGAGAACACCTAAACCTAATTATTGTACCAAATGACAAGGAAATTCTTATGATTGTCTCTTCAATAGGGATTTTTTAACGTTGTCGATCGCGTTGAATCGCAACTTAAATAAAGCGTTGAAGAAATCGGAAATCTGTCTCTTCATTTCGTTGCAATTTGCAACAGGATTTGTTTCGGTGCTTTGAAGGAATTTATTTAGATATTTAGTTTAGTTTAGTAGAATTCTATAAAAAATTCATCATTAAAATCTAGAAAAAATATAAAATTGTTCAAATATTTCACTCAACAATATTTTATGAACTTTTTCAGGCGTGCTTCGAGGATTTCCACAAGAAACAAAGAGAAGTTTCATTTCTACAATTTCAATCTAATTGCGCTAGAATAATAAACTTTTTTTTGCATCTGTAAGTTTCCTCAGCACAGTTTTCTTACGCTGCTGGACGGTTTTCCAATAGAAAATTGTACAAGCCGTTGGAATTTCTATCGAAATTCTTTCATTGATTCTTCGCGGGATTCTTTCAGGGATATTTTCCACCATTGCATCAAAGATGTTTCATTAATAATTATCTTTGGGATTCCTACTGAATTCCTTCAGAAATTCTTCCAGGATTTTTCGTGGATTTTCTTCCGGGATTCCTTCAGAGATTTGTTCCATATTTCCTTAAGGATTTCTCCGCAGAATCCCTTCATTGATATCACCCGGGAATCGTCATTTTTTTTTCACCGGGCTTCTGTTAAAAAATTTACTAAAATTTCAAGATTCTGAGATCAGAAGTTTCTCCTTATTTTCTGATGATAACAAATTTTCCCACGATTCCTCTTTGGATTTCATTGATTTCTCCCGAGGTTCTTTTATGGGTTTCTTTCGGCATTTTCCCCCGGGACTCTTTTCTGGATTCATTCATTGATCCTTCTGGTGACTTCTTCAGGGATTTATCCTAAAATTTTAAGGGATTACAGCAAGACTCTTCTGTTGACGATTCCTCCATGATATTTTTCTGGAATTCCTTGAGGAATTGGGTCCGGGATCCCTTTATTGGTTTTCCAAGGTTTCCTTTGGAGATTCCTACTGAAATTCATTTTGCCATTTTTCCAGAATTTCTTCTGAGATTCCTTTTTCGATTTCTCCCGGGATATCTTCTGGCATCGTTCCAGGTATTCTGTAATTCTGTAATTCTGTAATCTCAACGCATCCTCTGGCCCCTTTGCCTATTTGCGCTTTCCCCTCCGCTAAGCGATACGTCTACTAGATGAAACACGACGATGTTACAAACTCTGGACTTAATAAAAAGTGAGTTTCTAATACCGTTGGTCTAGCCGTCTAGACCTTCGCCTACGGCACAAGTGTCCGATCCTTATGGGACGGTGTGTGTTTCATTTTGGTAAGACAATAGATCCGTTGCGCCCTGCTGTTTCTAGATCAATGGCGTTCTGCAATGCAATTATGGTAACAGAGTCTAATTATGATTACTTTTCAAAGAACCTAGTTATTTACAAGCCGAGCAGTAGTACCAGTACTAGTACCGAGCTTGTATTACTAGTACTAACAGGACTTAGCTCTTCTTACTAGTTTTGAAGCTTTTGTAAACTTTAAGTTGAATTATCTAGTAGTTATTACCTAATTCCGCTAAAACGCTCGTTAGCCAACTTGTAATTGTAAAAAGAATTTAATTAGTGAATTGTGACGTAGTTAATTAATGCCGGATTAGAAACAGCAGATGCGATTCGCCAAGAGGTCATCCACTAATCAGTTATGTGGAACTATGGGACGGACAAGATATGGGAATTCTCGCAATTATTAATATTACTACCGATGGAAGGAGGAAGTGAGAGTTAAGGGAACTAGCTCGATTGTGGATGATCTCTTGCGGCTGTAAAAGAAGGCTGATTAATGTTAGTTAGTTTACCCTTTTCCTTCCCACGACTGGTATGATTATTGATTGAACAAAGATTGCTATTCTTGGTGTAAATTTGAGTCAATCTAATTGAAATTAGCTTTAAAGCAGATTAATTGATAGTAAATTTAGTTTCATTGTTCATGGAAGATTCTACCGTTACCGTTCTTAATTGTTGAGAATTTAATTGTTGTTGCTATTTAATTATTTATGTTCACATGCCATTGTGTAATCAATTGACCTGATCAAAATTATGTACTAACAGGCTACCGTTTTCAATAAAATACTATTACTATTAAACTGGCTTGTCTTTAATGAATCAATGTAGCTCCGGAGCAACCGTGGGAAAGAGAGGGTCATTAAAATTTGTTAGGATACTCATGTGACATGGGCGACGATTCCAGCATGATGTCCTCAACGGTGGGTTGATGCGATCGTTGGTCATCACTATCAATTATCCATTTATCGGTTTGGCCTCCTCAGATTGTTCGCAATGCTGTTTTATTTTGTATGGCGAGTTTTAAAATTTAAGTTCGTCTGGTGAAATGTAATAGAAATACAAGGTGGGCCGCTCATATCCTCCGGCCCAGCAGCATTAGTAAACAGTTACGTGAAGTAGTGTCAAAATTCTACAGAGTTGGGGAAGGGGAGGGGGAATAACATACTTCTTCCTACACCTAGCAGTTCGGATCTTCTATTCACACTGTCACTCCCAACCTTCTTTCAGTGTGAAACGTTTCTGGATCTGGAACGGGTGGTATAACTTTACGCTACTCTTCTATCATTAACATAGATAACTACTTTTAAAAATTAAAGTTTTGTCCTACTACCTATTTTATACCTGAAAGATGTTAATTGGTCAAATGTTTCGTTCAGCAAGTCTATGTCCATATTGATGATACAACCTTTTATTAATGAGTACTAATGTTGCTTACAGTTGTGAGGCAATATAATATTCAACTCGTTGAAATTTCTTATTAAGATGTTACCTCTAAAACTACTAAACAAACACATATGGAACGCGTTTGAAGCAAATTGATATTGCTGATGATTTGGTTGGGCAATTTTTTGGTTTCGACAATAGTCACATACTATGCCCTACGACATTGACGATTCTATTGTCTGCCACTCATCCGTTTTGGCGCCACCCAGCAGGGACTTGGTCGGGTACCCAATTCAGCCTCTCCATTCCATGCAATATATCGCAGCCCTTTTGAATTGTGATATATTACACGGAATATCATTCTCTTCATTCGGATAGCGACTGTGTAACCCATTGGATTAAAAGCCTCCACCAAACATGAAGCGACTAATCGGAGACTGAAGACTCTATACCAAATTTGGCTCAGAGACAGGTAATCGGTGAGGTCAGTTTTTCTCGTTTGTCAAAGACGATTGATACGTATTAAGACAAACTTTCTACTGCATCTGTCAGCAATAACCGGTCATCGATAGATATTTCGAGACTATGGCTAGTGCTTTACAATACAGCTGGAAAAACTAGAACAACACCCGGCCACCATAATGCATAAAACACTAAGGCGGACCGGAAGGATTGATGAGGGAACCCCCACCATCTTCTGGCATCGTTCCAGGTATTCCTTCCAAAATTTATTTACGGATTCGGGAATACACCTGGATTCTTTAAGGGGCTCCTATAGAAATTTGTGAAGGTTTGAGTGTTCGACTGGTTGGATGCACTAGATGTTGGATTTCTCGGCTATGCAGTCACCAAACTCCTTGGAACGACAACGGGTTTAATTCGTCCCTACGTTTTGGCAATGTTTATTTCCATCTTCAGGGGAAACTGAGGGATTTTATTGTACATGTTAGCTCTTAATTTTTGTTTTTCGTCATTGTGTAAACTTACAATCATTTGGTTCGTTCTGTGTCTGTAGTCTTTGCTAAGTGAAATGTCTGTTTGGAATTTTTTGGTAGTCTCCCAATTCGCTAGACGGGCGCTTCTATTCCTTCAAGCTACGGAGTCACTCAACTATCTCCGTCACCAGCAAGCCTAGAACTGAACTCGATTCCACAGTCGCACATGGTTATCTTCTTTTCACAATCCAAACCTCCTTCGGATGGGTTTAGATGAACATCTAACACATACACTGTTGTGCACATGTTTGTCATAGCGGGACACAGTGGTTCCGCCATAGGTCATTAATCAAAAAATTTGACCTCAATGAAACTGTGATATCATTGCGGTAACATCAAGTTTAATGCTTTAATAATTAGGATCAATCATTACCTTTATCAATTGTATGCCGAAACTTTTCCGTAGAGCTCATGAGATGAAAGTGGATATTCTTGAGTAGACATTTTATTTGATTTTTTTCTAATTTCAGTCCTATGCGTTCATCAATCTATTAAAAAAGTCTCATCCGACATGTATTTAGTTGATTGTGTTCGATTCTTACATAGTTGAAATCGATGTTTATCATAAATTAAGATGCCATTCTTTATCATTTTATTTGAATAAGTGTGACTGAATTAGATGCCTCTTCCACAAAGTACAAAAAACTGAAAATTTTCAACAAGCTGGAAAAAATGTTTCCCTTTCCGACCCCTTCGGAAGTTTTTCTATAAAACTTCCATCATAAGCAATGATTAACTGGCAAATTTAGCTGCGACCGTTTGCGACCAGATTGGTGGTAGTTACTTATGTGTCGTACCTTCAATATATTCAAAAACTAACAAATACCTCCCATATTGCTTTGCAGGGATAACTTTATCCCAACTTTTACAGTTTCTATCCATCACATTATGTGTGTTTCCCTATTCTTGAGCAGTTTTGACTACCGTGGACCACCTAAACAAATTTTAGTTTATCCAAATGAGCCGGTAACCCAAACTGCAAAATAATGATTTTCGGCTCCGTAAAGCCAAAAACTCGATTGAGCCAATTTTCAATAAACAATAGAAAAACGCATTTGGAATGCAAATATGCATCAAATTTAGCGGTTTCATCATAAAACTCGTTAAAATCATATTTATGACCGCCCTTATATGGGGCTGGAACCAGTGTGCGGGAGAGGAAATTATTTTTAATTATCAAGAGTTTCGGACACTGCCTCCCAATCACTTATTGGTATGACAACTAGTGTGCAGTCGGACTCTCGACGGGTCGGTCCTCGGCCGACCGATTACAGTAAGGCCAGTAGTACACAGGGTCAAATATTTGACAAGGAAAGAACTCAAGAAACAACATCAGTTTGACACTAATGAAAATTTGATCGAGTCAAACAAGATGTTTGAGCATTGGTTTCTTTTCGGACAAATATTTGACCCTGTGTACTAGCAGCTTAAGGTTGACCGTAGCACCTTACAAATGTCAATTTTCTTGGTTTTGCTTTGGCTGACCAAGCCATGTGAGCCAGCCGCCCACCCACCGACCATCTGCCAGTGTCACACCCACCCACCAACCATCTGTCACCACACCAGCACCCAATCAGCTGCCCATATCTAGCACCATGCAATCGTCTTCACAATCGGACTCCAACCAACAATCAACTACCGATCAAAACAGCTATCCAAGGGACTCCAACAGTTCCCCGACATCCTATGCACAACAGAACAATCCATCATCGTAGTTTCCAATCTACGAAGCGCCAAACACTGCAGCATCAGCGACCAGAAATAATCACCCAAGCATCGAAGATCCAGGTGCCTACAACAGGAAAAATTTAGAAAATGTTCAAATAGTTCACCAAGCATCACCACACCGCCGCAGAGGAAGATGGCCACTGAACGATTAACATCCACACAGATAGAAATTCTGAAAACTACACGTAACGTAAATATTAGAACGTTTAAATTTCCATTTCATTTCATTCGATTTTACATAAAAGAATGTCTTGCACCCAACGTTGTAGTAAGCAAGCTCCATACTGCTGACAACCTGTAATTTTACAATCCAATGGAGAATTGTGTTGAAAGCGATGGAGGTCATTTTGTTACAGCGAACTCGATGACTCTTAAGGCGAAACTGGAAGCCTCTCATTTTTTTGGTTTTTGAATTTTTATTAAATAACGAAGCAATATTTTCTAAACCTGTTTTCGTATACATGTAGAGTATGGATCAAGGTATCTTCTGAATATTTTTGAGGTGGAAAAAGTTTTCCATTTTTGCAGAAACCATTTTTTTGTGTTTTTTTTTTCAAATTTTATTTTGAAAATATTGCTTCGTTATTTAACAAAAAATCAAAAACCAAAAAGTGAGGAAATGCTTCCAGTTTCGGCTTAAGAAAAACTGTGAAAAATTTAGGTAATTCCGGAGAAGCAGGAAAAAGCTGCGTAAGTTTGAATGTGCTACAATAATTTGCGATTCACTTTTCTCGAGAATCTTTCCTAGGTTTCTCCAGAGATTACTTTCGGGATTTTTCAGGAATTCCTCCAAGATTCTCTCAGAGTAACTAGACGGATTCTTTCATGGATTTATTTAGGGATTTCTGCTGGAATTCCTCCAGAATTCGTTTAGTCTCCAGAGATTCCTTTGGAGAAACGTCCCTGGATTCCTGCCGGTGTTCCTGCTAAGATTCCTTCAGGAATTTCTTCCCCGATAGCTCCCAGGATTTCTTCTGGATTTTTTTCTGATAGTGGATTCCTTCAGATAATATTCTCGGGATTCCTGGAAGGAGGAGACTTTTTGATTAAATGTAAAGAGTCATGTATCAAGTAAAAGAAAATATGCGACAAGGGTAGGTATGTATATCTTAAAAATTTCCCTTTGATTGCAGTACGCAATTGAAACAGCTTAAGAAACTATTATTCTGTTATCTCTGTGTCTTGGGTAACCAAGCTACAACGGAGGGAGGGAAGGTATGTTTAATTGTTTTCACAGGCAACATTTCAGTACAGACTAATGACTGTAAAAAATAATAGAATCCTCATGTTAAACACTGTTGCTTCGTATACAGAATATTAATTTCCAAAGTGTATTTGGCTGCCGGCTTTTAGCGATAACTGCAAATATTTCACCAATATCAAATACTATTTGGTTTTTATCTGATCCTTATTTATTTTCAAAATACAAACAACTTATAAAATATGTTGAAAAATGTCATAACGTGATGTTATATGTTTAAGTAAATATGGCCTCTAATCTATTTGCTTTTGGCGGCTTCCCTCTGAACCTCATCCCAGTTGACTCCGTTGTGGGGCAGTTTGCTCTTCAAGAATGGCGACAGCCACACCAATCGCCACCGTTTCCCCAGAACCATCCTCAAATTCTCCTTCCAACCGAGGTCGTACTCCTGCGAGTTCCTCTCGTGAACCACTCTCCCGTTCAAAATCAGTCGGCCGTGGTAGATAAGCAGCACTCCGGTGAACATCATCCCCACCATATTGATAAGATAAATGACTAGATAGTATTGTTTGGTTGAGGTATCGATCACCAACATCGCCAGCGGAAACACGATCTTCACCAGCGACGTCCAATTGCGAAACTCTTCGCCTCGCACGAACCAGATGAAGTAGTTGTTCAGGACACTCGCGTACAGTGTCGCTACAAAAAGATGCAGAACAAACATTATGAAATATCGGTGGTTTCGGTGCCCTATGCAGCATCCGGTGAACACGCAGTGGTGATCTCGCTTCAGCACGCACGTCCCGCAGGTGTTGCAATGCCACGATCGGGGCGGGGCCACCGCTTCGCACGTCGAACACAAATGCCACGACCCCGATCCCAGCCCCGACGCAACGGCCACATTCGTCGGGACGTTGATGATCTCCGTTCGGCAGCTGGTGTCGCACATGATCGTGGCCAGCATGTTGGCACTGATGTTGTACAGTAGGAACAAGGCCGGCCCCAGATGAATCCAGTTGAACACGGAATCCGCACCGTGAACGCCCGGTATCACCACGTACACCTCGAACCAGAACGTGATGGGTATGATTGCGGCCATGAAGGCGGTCGCCACCCCATCCTGGATCGAGCGAGGGAGGAAGCGTTTGCGAATTTGCATCCTGTTGCACACCGGTTTCATTCATTAGTAGAATTTTAGATAGGAAAACATCACATTCATTGCAAACATACCTTTCCGAGTAGATGCGAATGTTCCGCTCGCACCGTTCATATGACTTCGACTACGAAAAAGCTGGATGCAAACAAAACATGACTCGGTTTGAAGCGAAACGAGAGACAGAAGCATAAATTTGACATTATGCTTTTATGCTGTGCTAGGGATGGTGGAGACACCTATCTGTGAGTGTGGAGAAGTTGTTTTGCCGAATGTCGACCAAAATCAAACAAGGCTATTTGAAATGATAGTTGATTGACTCACATCAAGCTCAGATTTTTGCGTGCTAAAACCTTCTTTTGGAAAGCAAATAAATGGATAGAGATGATCATCTTAATTATACATATCTCAAATCGAACAGGTTTCGATGTTACACCACAATATGATTTTGAAGTGTTTTCAAAAACTAATTGAATACCTACCATAACAATACCTTTTACCTGTCATATGCTTTTATGATTTCTTAATACTAGGGTAGGGTAGGGTAGGGTCAAAAAAAAAGCCGGAAGTCCAAATTCGACAAGGTATTTCTCGGCCGTTTTTCAACCGATTTCAAAATATTTTTTTTGCGATGGAACCGGACAGGTTTCAAGAACAACGTCCATTTTGATGATTTTAATATAGATGCGTCTACCCGAAGTTATTTTGCAAAAGGCACTTCCTAGTATTTTTGAGAACGCTTTTTTTACACTTCGATCAATAAAATAAAATTTGGAGCGATGACATATGTTTTTTTGACTCTAAATCATGTGTATAGCTGAAGTGAACATGTTTATACAAAATTAGTGATTTTCCAGTTCACAGATATTTTAACTTACTGAAAAAACTACTGATATACTATATTTTTCATATAAAACATGCAATAAATCAAAATTCAAAGCGATGACATATAGTTTTTTAGGCGTTAAATTATTTGTAGAATTGTACTGGATATTTGATGAACAATTAAAATATTCTCATTACACTCTTATTTTGTTTTACCCGAATAACTACGAAAATTCCATATTTTTTACACAAAGTAGTCAACAAAACCACACTTTTAACGATAACTTGTAATTTTTTAGCCTTGAATTAAATATTCGTAGCTGTTTGGGGGACTTACTTGAAAAATAATAATGATGATTACATTACACTGAAATTTTGAAACAAACGAAAATACCACATTTTTTACACAAAGTGGTTAACAAATAAAAATGCCTTATAATGCATTGTTGTTTTTTACCTTGAAATTATTCGTGAAAGAGTACTGGACATATTTGATGATCAATAGTAACGATTTCATGACACACTTAATTTATTTTACTCAAAAAGTTACAAAAATACTATAAAAAGTCAATAAAACAAAATTTAAAGCCATAACATGTAGTTGTTTGGCCTTAAATTTTCCATTATAATGTACTGGATTTGCTTTTGATCAAATTTTGTTGCTTACATTACACTAATATTTTGTTTTATCTAAAAATGTACGAAATACCACATTTTCGCACAAAAAAGCCAATAAGTCAAAATTTAAAGCAACGACATGAAGTTTTTAAACTTTGTATTTTTTGTAATAGTTTAGTGGATATATTTGAAGAATAATAACAGTGATGATTTATTACACTCATATTTTATTTTACTCGAAATTCTAAGAAAACACCAAATTTTTCACATGAACAAATAAAAATTGAAGTCAATGCATTGTGTTTTTTTTGCCTTGAACTAAGAGTATTGAACATATTTGATGAACAATAATGGCGTTTTCATGACACTCTTAATTTATTTTACTATTTTTATGAAAATGCCACAATTTTCATACAAAATAGTCAATAAAATAAAATTTAAAGCAATAATACACATACTTTTTTTTAACAGAGAAAAACCTTTTTTTAATTTGTGAATTTTAATTAAACTGACTTGCTGAGGAAAACGTTTGATTTCCACTGGAGTTTTCTGGAAAATTAGGCGACCTTGTTTTTTTTTCAATAAAGTTTTTGTACATATATATTTGACCAATTTGTACGATAAAAAAGTCCCCTGATGTCACTGGTTCCCCATACAGTGTGGTGAGCGTTCCCTGGTGGAAATTCTGAAAGTATACCTAGAGGACATCCTGGATAAATTCTGGAAGGAATTCCTAGTAAAAATTCTGAAGAAATCTTTTGAGGAATTCCAAGAAGAAATCATACAGATATTCCTGAAGGAATCCTTAGAGGAATTCATGGAGAAACCCCTGAAGCAATTTCTGCAATAAAATCTTGAGAGAATACTGGAGGACTGCCTGGACCCCAAATCTTGGATGAGACCCAGCAGGAATTCCTGGAGAAATTTCTGGAGAAATCTCCAGAGGAATTATGCAAGCTATTCCTGGAAAAATTTCTGAAAAAATCCTTGTGAAAATCCCAGAAGGGTTTCCTGGAAGAATTCTTGGAGGAATTTCAGCATTATTTCCTGGAGGAATCTTCGAAGGATCCCCTGGAGGAACTCTGGTAAATTCCTGGAGAAATCCATGTGGAAGAATATTTGAAGGAATTGTTGGAAGAATGCTTGAAGGCATCCCTGAAATATCCCTGAAGAATCTCTGAAGAAATCCCTAGTGGATTTTCTGGTGAAATTCCAAGCGGAATTGCTGACAAAATTTTTGAAAGATGTCCAAAAGCAATTCCTGGAGGAATTCCTGAAGAAATTGTTGGGGTAATTCATAGAGGAGTTCCTAGAGAAGTTTCTGGGTAAAATCTTGCCTGGAGGAATTGCTATAGGTATTCCTGTGGGAATTCTAGAGGATTCCCTAAAGTAATTTCTGGAGGAATCTCTAGAGAAATTCTTGAAAGAACTACTGGAAAATTTTCTGGAGTAATTTCTAGAGGAATTCAGGGAGATTTGTATTTCTATTATTTTTCTATTTCTGGAAAAAATCCCTTGAAAATTCAAGAATAATTTCTGAAGGATTTCCAGGAGAAGTCCTCGAAGGAATTCCTGTAGGAATCTTTGGGGGATTCCTTGTGGAGAAATCCCTGCAGGAATCGCTGAATCAGTTCCTAGAGAATGTATTAAAATTTCGTGAAGATATTCCTGGAAGTATATCTGAAGAAATCCCTAGAGGATTTCCTGGAAGAATCCTTGGTGGAATTTCTGGATGATTTCCTGGAGGAATCCCTAGAGAAATTCCTGGAGAAATCTCTGAAGGAATGCCTGAAGCAATTCCTCTAAAAATACCTGAAAAATTCCTGAAAGTATTCCTGGAGAATTGCCTGGAAGAAATTCTGAAGAATACCCTAGAGGATTTCCTGGAGAAATTTATAACATAATGTCTGAAGGATTTCCAGGAGCAATTCGTGGATCAGTTCCTGGAGAAATTTATGGAGGGATTCCTTGAGAGTTTCTTGAGGAATTCATGGAAGGAATTTCTGAAGGAATCCTTGGGGGATTCCTTGTAGAAATTCGTAGATAAAACCTTGGAAAAATCCTGGTGCAATTCCTGGAGGAATTCCTGGAAAAAATCCAAAAGGTATTTCTAAAGAAAATCCTTTAGGAATTTCTGAAGGAATCTCTGTAGGATTTCATGGAGAAATTCCTGAATGAATTGCTGAGAGAATTTATGAAAGTATTCCTAGATTAATTCCGGGTGAAATTCATGGGGAATCCCTGAAAAAAATCCTGGGGTAATTTCTAGAGAAATTTCTCGAGGAGACATTGGAGAAATTCCTGGATGAAATCCTGGAGGAATACCTGCATGAATTCTTGGAGCAGTCCCAAGAACAAATTTCTGGAGGAATATCTGAAGGAATTCCTGGAGGAATCGGTGAAAGAATTCCTGGAGAAATCCCTGCAAGAATACAAGGAGGATTATTTCCTGGAAGATTGCCCAAAATAATTCCTAGTGGAATTCTTGGAGGAAACCTTGAAGTAATTCCTGGAAAAATCTTTGGAGGAATTCCTGTAGGAATCGCTATGAAAAATCCTTGGAGAAATCACTTTAAGAATTCCTGGATTATTACCTGTATGAATTCCTAGGGAAATTCCTGGTGGAATTTTTGGAGGAATCTCTGGAGGAAATCCTGAAGGTATGCATGCACAGTAGGGTGGCCCACACTTATATGAAAAACAAAAAATTCGAAAAATACCAAGTCTTACCTTCTAAATCAGTTGTTTTGGACTCCCAGAAGCTACGTTCAGAATTTGAGCAAAATCGGTTGAGCCTAAGGGGGCGCTCAAAACGCTTGAAGTTTGTATGGGAAAACTTGGCCAAATGTATGCAGAAATTTTAAGTTTTAGAATTTTGCAGCTAGGTGGCGCTGTAAGCGTTCAATAATCAAACCCTTTGGTATTATTGTAGGTGACTATATGCCAGAGAACTTTGTCGAAGACCGCGAAGTGATCCGACGGCTGTGAAAAAAAGTTATACCCTAGGCAAAGTGAGGCAAAGTATTGAGATTTCCTTATTGATATTATTCCTTTACATGTATTGGAAAAATATCAATAAAGTTTATCCTCTCTTTTCCTAGGGTATAACTTTTTTCACAGACGTTGGATCACTTTGCGGTCTTCGACAAAGTTCTTTGGCATATAGTCACCTACAATAATACCAAAGGGTTTATTTATTGAACGCATACAGCGCCACCTAGCGGCAAAATTCGAAAACTTAAAATTTTTGCATACATTTGGCCAAGTTTTCCCATACAAACTTCAAGCGTTTTGAGCGCCCCCTTAGGCTCAACCGATTTTGCTCAAATTTTGAACGTAGCTTCTGGGAGTCCAAAACAACTGATTGAGGAGGTAAGACTTGGCATTTTTCGAAATTTTTGTTTTTCATATAAGTGTGGGCCACCTTAATGCACAGTGTTTTATTTTGCCGATTTCGTGCGCTTTTTTAATAACGTTTCAACCGATGATTTTAGCGATATAGTTTCTTCGGAGAAGTTTCTACATTAGACAAGGCGCTTCTTTTGACATAAAGAGTTGAATGATCAATCCACCTATAAGTGAGATGCAAAAATATTTTTTCGAAAAATGCAGATAGACGTTTGATGTCTTCGGCAAAGTTGTGCAAAATGCAATTTTGAACAACTTTGTCAAAGACGCCATAATGCCGAATCTCATACTTTACGAGATATATTGCATTGTATATGCATGACCCCTAGAAATCATATATTTCATCATAACTTTTTAACGGGATTTTTTTAGATTTGCGTCTTCTACAAAGTTGTTTGGAATGTAAAAATACATGTTTTTGCTGAACATCGAAAAACTCTAGCTTTTGAAATAAGAAAGCTAACGAACTTCTAAAGAAATCTCTGGAGGGATTTCTGGCGGAATTTGTGGACGATTTTATAGAGGTATCGCCGCAGGAATTCCCAGAGGAATGTCTGTTGACATTCCTTTGCGAATCCCTGGAGAGATTGAAAGAGAAGCACTGGAACAATCACTGGAGGAACCACTAAAGATATCTCAGGAGAAATTCCCGGAGGAATGTCTAGTGAAACCCCTAGAGGAATTCCTGGAAGAATCTCTGGCGCATTCCATATTGGAATCACTGATAGAAGCAATGGAAAAAAAAATCCTGGAGGAATTTGCCGAGAACTCGATTAAGAAGTTCTGAACTAAATCGATAAAGGAGTCCCAAAAAGAGTCCTGGGAATCCCAAAAATAATTCTGAGGAATCCTTGAAATAATCTCGCAAGAACTCCTGGAAATCTTGATAAAGCCTCTAACAAAACCCCAAGAGGAAACAATGGAAAGTCCTACACCAATCTCTGGAGAGTTCTGGGTGGAATTTCGCAAATAATTTTGGGAGAAATCAGAAGAAATCTTGAATCCCGAAAGGAATCATTGGAAGAATCCTAGCAAGAATCACGAGTGAAGTACCTAAATGAAGTGAACTTAGTGAAATCCTAAGAGAAATCCCTAGAGAAATATCGGTTAAAACCATTCAAAATGCATTTTCATGGATTAATCCCTTCAAGAGACCTTATACGTGATATGTAGTGCATCAGTGCCATCTAGTGAGATCATTTCTGATTTTTTTTCGGATTTCCTTTTTTTAAGTACACTCAAACCTCCATTTAGGTAATAAATCGGGACTGCATTAATAGAATTTGTACCTAAATGAAGTACAAGCGAAGTTTAAGAAGGAAGAGTAACTTAGAGATTTAAAGGGGATCATGCGGAGTTTTAGAGAGCTATTAAGGGAGTTTCAGGAAGGTAGGGGCGTTTTCATTGGTTTCTGAGGGTCTCAGGTGCGTTTCATGAGGTCCAAGGGGGTCTGCGATGGAATTTACGAAGTTTTGGAGGATTTTCAGCGAGTTTTCATAAAGTTCGATATCTTCGCATCGTTCAACACTGACCCCCCAATATCCCCTTTACGTTACTAACGATTTCTTTCCCGTAAATCAACCGTATGCCTAATCTTGAGTACTCAAACAACTGTTCTTAACAAAATAAAATTCCATTTAGGTGACCTTACCTAAACGGAGGAACCTGAATAGATTTTACCTAAATGGATTCTACCTAAATGGAGGTTTAAATGTAATCAGTTCTCAATAATCCAAAACACAGAGATTTGGGACCAATTACAGACTCTAAGACAAGACCGACACAATCCTCGAACGTTCGAACACAGACAAACAGACGTAACACTTGCGAAATTTCCATCGACCACGTTAAATTTTCATAGTTGTGGCTTTCACAACCAGAGGCGTACGCATCAATTTTCTATGCGTTTGACGTTTCACACTAGCGCCTTCTGTTGACGATATTGCACAACACAGTGATTTGTGCAACTTTTCCACCAGGTGATGGTAGTGTGAACTGGGCGATGGATTTCCATGAAAATCGTTCAAGGTGTTACGTCTGTTTGTCTGTGGTTCGAATGTTGTCCTGACCACGTCTTTACGTTAGTTGACGGATGGGAAAGGAAGCTGTGGACACCTAGGTAAGATATGTAGAGACCTATGTACATTGGGTTGTTTTTAGTGGAAAGGTTAAGTACAAAGGATACGTTTGGTCAATGTTTAGGCACCAGAACCATGTACAGAAACAAACTCACAAAACTATACGAATTCCAGTACTCTTGAGACGAAAATGTTGGCTTGCATTTGCGTCTTATGGACATCCAGCAGCAATATCACCAAAAACACATCAAATTGAGCCGATTTTTGTAACCTTTAGCATAGTTGACAAATTTTAAGCAATATTAAACCAGGGAGATCAGAAAATCTGCGATGTTGGTTCAAAATTCAAGATGGCGGCTAAAAATCAAAGATGGCACTAAAATTCAAAATGGCGGCTGTTTTATAGAGAAATAGGCTCTGAAACTTTGCAAAACAATATAGTTGGTATGGAGCAGATGTCCAGATTCCAAAAGTGATGCTCAGAAAATCGAATATGGCTAGTCAAAATTCAAGATGGCAGATGTAGTATGGAATTATAAGCCCTGAAGCCAATATTGCTGTCTAAAATCCAGTATGGTGGGCCACAATTCAAGCTGGTGGATGTGTTATGAAATGTAAGGTTCTGAAACCATACAAAATTGGTATATTTGGAATGGTAAAGATGTCCGGAGTCAAAAACTGGTGATTAGAAAATCTCAGATGATGGCCAACACACTTGTAGGTCAAAATCAAAAATAAGTATTTTGATTCCAATAGAGATCACAACATTTAACAAAGTAAGGCCAGATCATGTGACTTTATCTCCTCTCCCCAATATCAAAAACTCGTGCCCGAAACATTCGCGGGGAAGTAGAGGCTATTTCAGTCATACTAACATTCCTTCCCTTCCACGATGACCATAAGGACGTGGCCGATGCCGTCCCATGTATCAATGAATGCTGAACAGTGAGAGTATTAGCTGAATAATGGCTGGTTAATGGTGTCAATGGGTGAACACAATGATAGCTGAATATTGGTTTGAAGTATGGCTTGTTCAGCCTCTCTAATCAGCAGGCTGAATATCGAGTTGAATAGAATGCCCAACTAACATTGTTGCTGTATAAGAGCTTAATGAACCACTTTATTATAAGCGTTTGTTCCATAAGCTCTTATACAGCTACTTTTGTTAGTTGGGTGTGTAACTAGCTTTGAAGCATACACCAACATAAAGAATTAATCAGCTATTGTTAAGCCTTTAATCAAATAATTGTTGACAGCTGACCCAAGCATGTTTTCGTGCAATCCACATCGCTTCTTCAGCCTATGTTCTCGACTATTCAGACACAATCTTGTTTTCGAGGTTATGTATACAATTGTGTGTGGTTTATGTGCTAAGGTGTGTGTGACTATAAATCAAGAGGTCCGAGTTCAATTTCCAGTTTTCGCACAGATTATTTTTCCTAAACATATCTTCTGGACATAGAAACAGCTAATGGTAAACATAAGTTTAACAAAGTCTCTTCATTTTGATTTTTACACAATTAATAAGTTTAATTGGTTGCTGATTAAGCGCATATTAATCCTTAAAACAGCCTTTCTATGAACCTCAAATCAACTAACGGCTGAATAAAATCACCAAAATTAGACGTTCAGGAGCTGAATGAAGGATTGTACCTCATGTGTTCAGCTTTTGTTCAAATGAAAACTGAATTAAAGTAGTTGGGGAAACGTTTATACAGCATCAAATTGTTACCTGGGGTTATTGAACAAAGTTTGAAATTCTCAAAGCTGCAAACTGAGCACGATAAGTTATTCCCAGCTCCGTTTGTTGGTTCCTTGTGCAACTTCAATTGCTCTAGTCAATCACGGAGTGGCAACTACGAATTATACGGGTTTCTATGCTCGAGCTCAGATGGCAGCAGATGCTATCCGAATCTGTCGATTTATCGGTACTACAACTCGACACTTGTATGTCAAGAATCTAGAGGGGTGTGGGACGACTCATCCTTTTATCGCACAGTGTTGAAATAAGCTATGAATTTGATTCTACTGATTGAAATTATTGGTACAAAACTTATACTGTACTACAGCAGCTGTAGGATATAATTAACAAAAAAAAAAGAGTTTTGATCGATTAAAACATGCATCAACCTTCAATCAATATTTCTCATAAAAACAAAACAACTCTCGTAATTTTTGTAAGAACTTTATTCTGACTATTTCGGGTCTGGTACACTGAATGAAAACGCTAAAAGTATGTAAAAGCTACTTGGTTAAACACTTACATATAAGTAGCGGAAATGTACAGTTTACAAAATGCTGGTAGTAGGTATTCTTTAGATTTTTGGGATTTATCGAAACGAAAGGCATCCATAGTTTTGTGTTGATTCCCCGTTTAATGGCCTGCGAATGACTGTCACTGATGGCACTCGAATTGGTAATTAATCGTAACTGTTAATCCTAGTTGAATTTTAGTTGAAAAACCGATTTCCCCTCTATGAAAGTTTAGATTCCTTTATCATGAACACATCAATATGCTTACACAAAAGTAGCGAATAGTTATACTCTTGTTGAGTTTGAATCGAAATGGCATTTCAGGGCAGTACTGGAAAGTGTTATACATTTATTCGAAATGAATCACATCAATAGTCGCACTGGTAAAATAAGACATATACTCTTTTGTTACTGGCTAGCTAAATTCGTTGCTGGGAGGTTTGAAGGAATATTGGCGCTGTTATTTCTAATTACGGTAATTCCAAAAAAAAGTAGGGCAGTATTGCGTTTTGTCTAAATGAAATTAACTACTGGAAATAAGCACAGTTTCTTTTTCGCATTTTTCTTAGAACGACTGCATATCTCTTCAATAAAAGCTACAGGACTTTAAACTCGTTTACTTACATACTTTCAGTTTTTACATATTTTTGGTTTGTTTTCGGACTCTTTTCTTCTACAACATACACTCTAGTTTTACTTCTCCTTACAAAAAAAATCTCTAACAGGATCTAAAATCTTTTGAGAAATAACTTAAGAAAGCACATTCTGTAGCATAAATAGGAGCTTCATTCTGCAGATGTGCTCTGCTGGAAGAGAAAAGCAGAACTAGACTCGTATACACACTTGACACCTCGATACTCTGGACAGCAGATTGCCCGCCTTGAGGGTCTGCTGTTGTGGCCGCTCGAACTGTTGATGGTCCTCGAGCGAGACGAGCCAGAACGACGTCTGGGTCTCGTAGTAGTGGCAGTGACCCTTGCCACCGTTACACTCAATGAACGGAGTGGCACGGAAGTCTTCTAAGCAGGAACCAGGTCCTGATA
>NC_085137.1:131144202-131169202 GCF_035046485.1 Aedes albopictus
GAATGACTGTGGTATCGGGAATTAATAATGCAATTTGCTGTGCTGTTGGTTAATTTATTATTTTTTTTTGCAGTTCAAGATACAGCGGATGCATACTGGAGAAATTCAACGACATTACGCTATACGGATGAGGATGTATCGCGGAGTGTATGTGAATCTGGGTCGAAAAAGGCAGTGAAAGTTTTAGGACACCCATAATGCGCATATTAGAATAGCAGTGGGTTGAAATTGATGCAATTTGTAAATACATATATACTCGAGGAAGCGTTTTTGTTTAATTGATTCGGGTATTTCTTTTTCTGCGTTTGAATCCAAAAGATTCTGCAGCAATCCTGCTCCAGATTTCCATAAGTTATTGTATGGTATCTGAAAGACTCTAATGCCTCTAATGCAATCCTGGAATCCTTCTGAATTCCCCAAAAATGATTTGATCCAGATGTTGATACATATAGCATACTCAACGCATTTACTTGATTGTTATCTTCAAAATCCTGAGAGTCTAGTTCCGTTACGCATGGCCATGACCTGTCTATGGATTAAATCTTTTTTTCCGATGAAAAAATAAGTACCTGATAGTACCGCCGTGCTCGAGTCCCGACAGGACAAATACTATTATTATCAAATATCATGATGAAGAAATCAATTGCCGGAAGCCAACCGGGGTCATAAATTACGTAGAATCTCACGAGGGGACGGGGGGTCTAGCCAAAGTCTACGCTCCATACAAATTTCGAAAGTTTTGTGTGGACAAAGTCAACGAGGGGGAGGGGGTGCGGTGTTCTGAAATGGCCAAAAATTAGTCAACGTAGTTTATGGACAGCGCCGTTCCCGGCCCGTAGTAATGTGAATGGCCTTTAATCTGACATCAGTAGAGAAAAAGTGCCATTAACTCCCTAGTGGTAGACTTGACGGCATCAAGGACAATTACTTTGGCTTATAAGAACTAGCACGGACAATACTTACAGATTATTTGCTGGTTCATGTCATTCGAATCTTAGTTGTAACTGAGCTCAATGAGACGAGTCTCATGAGACGTCTCTTGAGACTCGTACATTGGATTTTGTATGCGCGTACTATGATCTCAAAGCTCCAAAATTTTCATGAAACGCATTTTAAATTAGCTCATGGCACACTGTCACATTCATGTATACATGAGAAATCAGACACTCTGATTCCAATGCATTGATATATAGGCCGTGTCAGAGGGGCCTGCATTTTACGAAGTGACAACAATGTTGATGATGATATTATCATATTATTGATTTTCACGGGTTATAGGACGCTACCTCCTGTCAAAATTCATTCATAAAATCGGCTCGTAAAATAGACTATAGTCAAGGATGGGAACACTCACTTTCAAAGAGTTACATTCACTTGCTATTTTCTCAGCTCAGAAGCATCCTATCAAAAAACGATGTATGGACGACTTTTGCCTTTTGGTTTTGTCTAAAGGTTTGCTAAATGGAGTATGGGTCGCACACGCATACCGAAGTCGTGAGGGAGCTGTGAAGGCAACTCTCCACAAGGTGAATGTAAATTACACTCACCTCGTGGAGAGTCGCTTTCACAGCTCTGCCACGACTTTGGTATGCATGTGCGATCCATACTCTATTCGGCAAACTTTTAGACAAAACCAAAAGGCAAAAGTCGTCCATACATTGTTTCTTGATGGGACGCTTCTGAGCTGAGAAAATAGCAAGTGAATGTAACTCTTTGCAAGTGAGTGTTCCCATCCCTGACTATAGTCTTCAACTTGCTGAAATAAATTCAATAAAAATATTAGCGCATTTGCCCAAAAGTACACGCGGCAAATCCCTGAGGAAAGGAACAGCCGCGTTTTTTGCTCCCCTTTTACTCAATTCTTATGGGAGATAACATTGCGGCGTTTCCTCAAGTGCGGTTGTTCCTTTCCAAGAGGATTTGCCGCGTGGAATTTCGTGCAAATGCGCGTTTGGAACATTACAAAGGCCGCGCGGTGTATCATATTCAGCAAACCAGTCAATAGTAGTTTGAAAAACTACGCTTGGCTTGCACGCAGTCATTAACCATGGCATCATCAATCGGATGATGATTGAAAATTTAAACATCAGAGAGCGGACTTGTGTCGTTTGACTAGTCTCATAAAATAGACTATATATATGAGCCGATGCACACGGGCGGCGCGTCGACGAAGCATGCATTAAAATAAATAATGATAATTTGAATGTGTCGTCTCCCTCGATAAATTACCACAGTTTATCGCAATCAACCACAGTTAATCCCAAGAAAAGCTGTCAAACAGATTTCCCCTCCGTCTGTTTTTCAGTCGACTGTCAACCGAACCCGAAGTGCTGTCATCATCTGCACCGATCATCATTCTCCTTTCGTAGTGTTCAAAAATGGCGAGTCGTGCTCCAAATCGTCGTCCGGCGCAAGAAGTCGATAATACCATCTCGTACGTCCAGTGCGATGGCCTGGTAAGCGATATTTTACTAATCTGGTGCTGTTTTATGTTTTGTGGTAGTTTTCCCGGCGGAAACTTTCGGTTTTCCGAAAGAAAACCGTGATTGAAAATTTGTGGCTTTGTGCCATGCTGGTGTCGTCCCGCGATGACTCCGCTTGGTTGACGTTTCGGCTTCGTGAGCAATCATCGATGATTGATTATCATTATCTTCTGTTTTGTCTCTTGCAGGCTGCGATGAAGATGGTCAAACACTGTCATGAGGAGTCCCGTAGCAACATGGAAGTGGCCCAGGGTGCCCTTCTGGGACTGGTGGTTGACGATCGGTTGGAAATCACCAACTGTTTTCCGTTCCCGAAGTCGTCGGATGAAACCATCGACGAGGAAGAGTACCAGCTGAACATGATGCGTCGGCTGCGTCTGGTCAATGTGGACCACTTCCACGTCGGATGGTACCAAAGTGCCGACGTTGGCAACTTCCTGTCGTTGCCGCTGCTGGAATCCCAGTACCACTATCAGACCAGCATTGAGGAATCGGTGGTGGTCATTTACGACACGCAGAAGTCGGCTCGCGGTTTTCTGACGCTGAAGGCCTACCGGCTGACTCCGCAGGCCATCGCCATGTACAAGGAGGAGAAGTTCACTCCGGAGGCGCTGCGCAACCTAAAGGTTGGCTACGAGAATCTGTTCATTGAAATTCCGATCGTGATCAAGAACTCGGCCCTGTGCAACATTATGATGTCGGAGATGACCGAGATGGTCCCGGAGGAAGAAGGTACGCACTTTTTGGACCTGGGAACGGCTTCAGTGCTGGAAAATCATCTGCGCTGTCTGATGGACCGCGTCGATGAGCTTAACCAGGAGGCCAACAAGTTTAACAAGTATCAGCAAACGGTTATTCGGCAAGAACAGGTAACAATGATGGAAAAAGTCTAATGGTTTAGGAATAATAAACCTGTTCATTATTTTTCAGGACAAGCACCGTATGCTGGCCAAGCATGCTCAGGAAAATGCGGCCCGTATCGCCAAGGGCGAAGCGCCCCTTCCGGAGGATGAGGTCCAGAAGCTGTTCCGACCGTTGCCGGTTCCGTCGCGGTTGAACCCGATGATCGTGTCCGGACAGATCAACACCTACGCCCAGCACATCTCGCAATTCTGTTCTCAATCGTTGGCCAAGCTGTACATGACTCAAGCCCTGCAAGGCGCCAAGGAGAATAAGCAGTAAACCTGACACGCGGAATAGTTAATTGATGCATCATCGAAGGCAAAGTGTGAAACAAACAATACGAAAAGAACATTTCCATATTAGTGCAGAAGAAAAGTGCGGAAGAAGAACGCTTCGTTGGAGTAAGATATCGGTGAAGTTTATACTGAAGAAGTGGTAATAAACGGGGAATTTGTTGCCGGATAAGTTCTGAAAGACATCTATAGGACGCCGAAACGAATACGATTCCACACAAGAATTTATGTCATTACACTACATTGGAAATACGGTATTGGAAAGAAATTCCTTCATGCATCAAGGTACAGATACACCCTTTGCTAAACAATAAAAAAAAACACTAGTGTTTGAGGCTGAGTTGCTAACAAGTAACGCAGAAAACAACTCTCGGCTAGTAGAGTTGCATGCAAGTAGCAATAAATCAATGTTTTACTAAACTATTCTAGTTCGAACATTGAAGATATTTGACATACTGTGAAGATATCGATTTATGCAGCGAATCAATCCAACCTGGAGCCTCTCAAGTTTCTGTCTGAGCTGCCCCTGATGGATTTGGTGAGCATTAGCATCACTACCAGCAATTAGCGGAAGGCCTTTTGAAGTGCAGTATGCGATGACTTGCTTGAATGCATCCGTAGGGGATGTTTCATCATGCGGTAAATAACCCGAACAACTGAGATATTTCCTGTTGAGGTTTCCATCAGATACATCTATTGTGATAGCACATACATATCTGGTGTTTAGTTCAGAGATGAGTGTAACAACTATTGCGTTGTTGACAAGCACACAAGCTCGAGGCATGACACGCGAGTTTGCCATTTCATGTTTACTGAAAGTAGCAAACACCGGGTTCACAAGGTTTCCAAGATAGAAATTCTCCTTACGAAAGTACGGTTCTCGGACTAAGGCCACCTGGGCTGTATCATTTTGTATAGGTCTGCAACGATTGATCGTTCCTATTATTTATGCTGAAGATTGATCTGAGCTATACTAAACGTGCTCAAATTAGGCAAGATTAAACTCCTACTCAAATTAGGCAAGATTAAACTCCTTCCAATCACTGCATAACGAAAAACAGCAGCAATGAAATCATATCGGCATCGTTTGGAAAACACCAAAGGCGAGGATCAGGTATCAGAATGCCGACTCCAGAGGCACGTTATCCTCCATTTGGGACATTTGTGCCATCGCCATAATAATAGCCAATTTCATCATCTACCTGAGGGAAATAAGGATGGGGATAAGGACAGGTAGGGAAATAGGAAAAGTACCCTGGAAGAGGATACTAACGCATAAGCGTACCACAATGGGTTCAGACAGCGCCCTGAAAAGGGCACTGTAATAACGCATAAAGCGAAAGAGAGCCTTTAGCTCTTTACCACAGCGGGTTAAGAACAATAGAATATCCTGATGATTCAAGTTTCTAAAGTCAGTTTAACTTAATAAGTGTTTACCGAATACTCGGAAACGCAGTTGCGCAAAAACTGGAAAGTTACATATCAAATGATACGAAGTTCCATAATCGGAATCACAACTATTCAGCAAAAGGACACGGGACCAAACCAGAAAAACGGACAAATCAGCGAATCGTGGAACTCGGAAGTAGTGTATCTCGAGGCAACAGAACCGGAGCAGAACAACTACGGGCACCCCGTTGAAGTAGGCAAGACGCTGACAGACAAGGGAATACGGAAGATCAAAGACACACAACAAATCGGACGATTCAGGTTCAAGATCACCTTCGAAACAGCAAATGAAGCCACCCCTCACCAACCTGGAAGACGTGGGACTAAGAATCTACGTACCACACATCGAGAAAGAAATCATAGGACTGGTGAAGGGGTTCCACTAGATTACAGCGAAGCCGAAATATTCGAAAATCTGCAGGTAGCCGGAGAAGTCATCAGCGTGGAGCGCATGAAAAAGAAAAGCAATCAAGAAGGTCTAGTAGATACAAAAATGGTGAGGATAAAGTTCAAAGGAAAAGCTCTGCCGGAGACAGTTGTGTTGTACGGATGGAGATTCGTTCCGGAGCTCTACATCTTTCCGATGAAAAAATGCAAAAATTGTTGGAGGTTCGGGCACTAAACAGGGGCTTGCAGGAAAAACACGAAATGTGCTAACTGCGGAAACACGCACGACAGCGAGGTGGAATGCGCGGAACAAACCAGATGCCTAAACTGTGGGGGGGGGGACCACCGATCCGATGTCCGAAGATGCCCAGAACGATGAAATGAAGGTGAATGAAGCGGTCCAGAAGAGAAGGATAACACAACAGGAAGTGAACAAACTCCTAGCCAGAAGAGACCCAAGACACGAGAACCAATTCGATCTGCTGAGAAGGTGCGAGGAGTTCCCGGAACTGGGCGAAGACAACGAGCTCGAGACGACCAGCGCTTGGAGAAGAGGATGGAAGCCACACCAAGGAGGAATAATCAACGGAAAGGACCCAGGAGACGACACATAAGCTCACCGAGTCTGAAACAATGAGCAGAAGGGACGATATATCAAGAGACAGGACAGAGATAGGAAAACTGACAAGAAAAGTCGAAGGGTTAGGGAAGAGCATCAACGTGATAGGAAGAATCATAAGGCTGCAGAAAGGAGAAGAAGAATGTCAACAGCAACAAGACGAAACCAGCATGGAGGCGCTGATCATCAGAATCAATACGGTACTGAAAGAAATCGTCACGGAATTCGGGAAAAACATAACAGAAACTGGGAACCATACAGAAAACAAGAATAACAACAATAGCAGGAATGGACAAGAACATTAAGATATTACAGATCAACATTCAGTCTATCAGACCAACAGACAAAAGAGAAGAATTAAAGTTTTTCCGGAAACGGAGGACATAAAAATAGCCTGTCTACAAGAAATATGGCTAAAAGAATCATTCAGGATGAGAGGATACACATTGGTAAGCAAACGAAGGACACAAGGATACGGAGGAGTAGAGATTTTGATAAAGGACGGACTGGATTTCGAACCGCTCAACATCAATAGCGGTCAAAATCACAAACCTAGACCAACCATTAATAGTGATCTCTGTCTATGCGCTGCCCGATACATCCATAACTAAACAGGTAGAAAGCAAACTGACAGAATTCTTCGAAACGGTGAAAACAATAAACGAGGAGATGATACGTGGCCAAGGACTTCAATGCGCACCACGCAATGTGGGAAGAAAGTAGGAGAGAACAGGGAAGAGCATGTAGTAAAAGGAAGACCATCGCAACCGCCTTGGAAACCTCAAAACTCTGTGTCATCAACGACGAAACAACAACCACTATCCCGAGAATCGACAGCAACGCGTCAGTGATAGGCTTGACTCTACCAACGAGAGGAATAGCTAACAAAACAATCTGAGAAGTCGAAGATCAATCATTTGAAATTACTAATCTTGCCATCGAATTGAGCGTTCAGTTAAGGATAGCGATAGCAGAAGTGAGGACTACAAAGGTCAACGTTGCGAAAGCTATAGAAGAATCAAACACTATTCAACCACATTTTATATACGATCTAGAAGAGCTGCAAACAATATTCAAAGAAGTGATAGAAAAATCTAGCTACATCGTCAAAAATATGAAGGCTAATTACCTGAAACGCTGGTGGAATGACGAGATACAAGAAGCATACAATCACAAACGAGAATGTCTGAAAAACTCATTCATTTCATTTATTTAGTTAACATCAAATTCATGATAATACTGAATCAACAATTTGCCGCCATAGTATACTCGATTTGCAGCTGCAGCTCTCCAACCTCGGTCACGCCCAACACTCGCCAGATCACGCTCCACCTGGTCCGCCCATCGTGCTCTCTGCGCTCCACGCCTTCTTGTACCAACCGGATGGTTAGCAAACACCAACTTTGCAGGGTTGTTGTCCGGCATTCTTGCAACATGCCCTGCCCACCGTGTCCTTCCGGCTTTGGCCACCTTCTGGATGCTGGGTTCGCCGTAAAGTGTAGCGAGCTCGTGGTTCATCCTTCTCCGCCACACACCGTTCTCCTGCACGCCGCCAAAGATCGTTCTTAGCATCCGTCGCTCGAAAACTCCGAGTGCTTGCAGGTCCTCCTCGAGCATCGTCCATGTCTCGTGTCCGTAGAGAACCACCGGTCTTATTAACGTCTTGTACATGGTACATTTGGTGCGGGGTGAATCTTTTTTGACCGCAGTTTCTTCTGGAGCCCATAGTAGGCACGACTTCCACTGATGATGCGCCTTCGTATTTCACGGCTCACGTTATTGTTCGCCGTTAGCAAGGAACCGAGGTAGACGAATTCTTCTACCACCTCGAAAGTATCCCCGTCTATCGTAACATTGCTGCCAAGGCTTGTCCTGTCTCGCTCAGTCCCACCTACCAGCATGTACTTTGTCTTAGCCGCATTCACCACCAGTCCGACCTTTTCTGCTTCTCGTTTCAGGCGGGTGTACTGTTCTGCCACCGTTCCAAATGTTCTAGCAATAATATCCATGTCATCCGCAAAACAGACAAATTGGCTGGATTTCGTGAAGATCGTACCCCGGCTGTTGAGCCCGGCTCGTCGCATAACACCTTCCAGGGCGATGTTGAATAGTAGGCAGGAAAGTCCATCACCTTGTCGTAGTCCCCGTCGAGATTCGAATGAACTGGATAGTTCACCCGAAATCCTTACGCTGTTCTGCACACCGTCCATCGTTGCTCTTATCAGTCTAGTCAGCTTCCCGGGAAAGCTGTTCTCGTCCATAATTTTCCATAGCTCTGTGCGGTCGATACTGTCGTATGCCGCTTTGAAGTCGATGAACAGGTGATGCGTTGGGACCTGGTATTCACGGCATTTCTGGAGGATTTGCCGTACGGTGAAGATCTGGTCCGTTGTCGACCGGCCGTCGATGAAACCGGCTTGGTAACTTCACACGAACTCATTTACTTTAGGTGAAAGACGACGGAAGATGATCTGGGATAGCACTTTGTAGGCGGCATTCAAAATGGTGATCGCTCGAAAGTTCTCACACATTAACTTGTCGCCTTTCTTATGGACGGGACAGGTTATCCCTTCCTTCCACTCCCCGGTAGCTGTTCGGTTTCCCAGATCTTGACTACTAACTGGTGCAGACAGGTGGCCAACTTTTCCGGGCCCATCTTGATGAGTTCTGCTGCGATACCGTCCTTACCAGCCGCTTTGTTGTTTTTGAGCTGGTGGATGGCATCCTTAACTTCCCTCAGCGTGGGAGTTGGTTCGTTCCCGTCCTTTGCTGCACCAACATAGTCATTTTCTCCGCTGCCTTGGTCCTCCGTGCCTACATTCTCTTCGCCATTCAGGTGCTCGTCGAAGTGCTGCTTCCACCTTTCGATCACCTCACGTTTGTCCGTCAGGAGGCTCCCGTCCTTATCCCTGCAGATTTCGGATTGCGGCACGTAGCCTTTGCGGGATGCGTTGAGCTTCTGATAGAACTTGCGTGTTTCCTGTGAACGGCACAGCAGTTCCATTTCCTCGCACTCCGCTTCTTCCAGGCGGCGCTTTTTCTCCCGGAAGAGACGAGTCTGCTGCTTTCGCTTCTGTCTGTATCGCTCCACATTCTGTCGGGTTCCATGCTGCAGCATTACCGCCCGCGCTGCATCCTTCTCCTCCAGAACCGCTCTACACTCCTCGTCGAACCAATCGTTTCGTCGACTCCGTTCTACGTACCCGATAGTGCTCTCGGCTGCGTTGTTGATGGCTGCTTTGACTGTACTCCAGCAGTCCTCTAGAGGGGCCACATCGAGCACACCCTCGTCCGGCAACGCTGTCTCGAGATTCTGCGCGTATGCGGTGGCGACATCCGGTTGCTTCAGTCGCTCTAGATCGTACCGGGGCGGCCGCCGGTAATGTACGTTGTTAATAACGGAGAGTTTTGGGCGCAGTTTAACCATCACCAGGTAGTGATTATTGGAATGGAGTGGCCGTAGATCGGACAGCGAAATAAAACACGTGTGTGTTCTATGAGCTACTACAGTAAAGTGAAAATTTATTTCTCTAATCTTATTGCTATGCGCACCATGTGCGTTACCATGGTGACATGTTCTAATTCAAATATTTCATGGCATGCTGCGCCTCACGTCGTCATCTCCTACACTCCTCCTCGACGGAAGGACTCCAGCAGCTTTACGGAAACCCTTCAGTTTGACGGACTGTAACGGCTTCGTCATCATATCCGCAACCATCGCATCAGTCGGACAGTAGCGGATGTCGATTTCCCCATTCTGCAGCAGATCTCGAACGAAGTGGAATTTCGTCTCGATGTGCTTCGAACGGCGGCTAATGGTGGGCGAATTCGACTGCTTGATGACCCCCTGGTTATCCTCGAACACGACCACCGGCGAGGACAGCTTGATGTCGAAATCATCCAGGATTCTACGGACCCAGCGGAACTCTTGGAGACACTCGGCAAGCGCCACGTATTCCGCTTCTGTGCTGCTCAGTGTGACGCAAGTTTGTTTCTTCGAGCTCCAGCTGATCGAACCACCAGCGAAACGGAACAGGTAACCGGATGTTGACTTCCGATCACTAGAGTCACCTGCCCAATCGGCGTCGACGAAGACCTTCAGTGGTGATCCATCTACGCCGAGAATCAACTCGTCGTGCAGCGTGTACTTCAGGTATCGTAACACCCTTTTTGCTTCCAGCCAGTCTGCTTGAGTTGGGCAACTGGTCTTCCTTCCCAGTATGGACACAGCGGCTGCTATGTCCGGACGCGTGTTCACGGCCACGTACAATAAACCACCAATCAAGCTGGCGTATTGATGATTGTTCGGCAGTTTGTCGGCGTCATTCTCCTCCTTTGATTGGGTGTGGCCGGGATCAAGAGGAAACTTCGACGGTTTTGCTTCTGACATTCCGAAACGGTCCAACAACTTTCGGATGTACGTTGCCTGGTTCAAGCTCACTCCGTTGCTGGATCGGTTCTCCTCGATGCCCAGGAAATGCTTGATGTCTCCCAGCGACGTCACTTCGAAATGCTGGTTCAGCTCTCGAATTATCTGTTCATATTCTGCTTCCTCTTCACAGGCTATCACCAGATCGTCCACGTACACCACCAAGTAGGTGCACTTCTTCCCGGATCGGCGGACGTAGAGGCACGAATCATTCTTGGACTGCTCGAAACCCATCTGCTTCAGGACGGCATCGAACGTCTGATTCCAAACACGGGCGGATTGTTTGAGTCCGTACAGGCTTTTGCGTAGCAAACACACCTTGCCATCATCCCTCGTGGTTACACCCGGCGGCATACGCATGTACACAGTTTCCCCGAGAACGCCGTGCAGGTACGCCGTCTTCACGTCGGCGTGTTTGACGATCATCTTCTTCTGGCTAGCGACCGACAGCAGCACACGAAAGGTGACCTGCTTGACCACCGGGGCGAAGACCTCGTCGAAATCGGTGCCGTATTTCTGGGTGAACCCCTGCGCCACCAGCCGAGCCTTATAGCGCACAACGTCGCCGTGTTCGTCCTGCTTGCGTTTAAATATCCATTTGGATCCGATCGCTTTCCGACCGGCTGGGAGGTCTGTCAGCTCCCACGTGCGGTTTGCACGGAGCGATTGGAGCTCCTCCTCAATTGCTGCCTTCCACAGCGCGCTTTCGGGACCGTTGATTGCTTCGTCGTACGTTCTTGGCTCAGGTGGAAGATTGTGCGCCAGACTACTTGTCTCCCGGAACCGAGCAGGTGGGATTCCCTTCGTGGTGCGTTCCGATATGCGTACCGGAGTGGGTGGCTCAACTGGCTCTTCGTGGAAAGATTCTTCACCAGATTCATATTCCGCATCCGAATCCACATCGACATCATCGGCTTGATGGTCTGGTTCGGAAACGGACTGGCTGCCACGCGGAAGCGGCGATTCGATCTCGATGACATCGGTTGGTTTGATCGAATGCTTTGGTGGCTTCTCTCCCTCCAGAAAACGTGCGTCTCGGCTAATTACCACCTTATCATTGGATGGATCGATGAAACGATATGCTTTGTGGTAGTCGGAGTACCCTACCAGCGTCATCTTCACAGCCTTTGGTTGCAGTTTCGACCTTTTCTCCGACGGAATATGCACGTACGCTTGGGTGCCGAAAACGTGCAAATGGTTGAGGTCCGGCTTCTTGCCGTACCACGCCTCGTATGGTGTCACTTCGGTCGATCTCGTTGGCAGCATGTTTTGCAGATGGGCAGCGGTGTTGACCGCCTCGGCCCAGTAACGGTATCCCATCTCACTGTCCAGCAGCATGCAGCGTCCCATCTCCACCAACGTTCGGTTTTTCCGCTCTGCGACGCCGTTTTGCTGCGGTGTGTAGGCGGTCGTGAATTGTGGAGAGATACCTTTTGAGCGGTAGAATCGTCCAAGACGTTTGGATTTATACTCCCCTCCTTGGTCGGACCTGATGACTGTTGGGTATCGGCCGAAACGATTGTGCACCATTTCCACATAGTCTTCAATTCTCTCGACGGCGTCGGACTTGCGCTTGAGAATGTACACCACCGTGAACCGACTGTGGTCGTCGATCATCGTCATGAAGTATCGAGCTCCTCCTGGCGTCACGGTGTTCATCGGGCCGCAGATGTCGGTGTGAATCAAATCAAGCACCTTGGTGGATTGCGGACCAGATTGCTTAGGGAACGGAAGTCTCGCCAGTTTGCCTTCTAAACAGCATTCACATGCGGCGCTGACACCACAATCACGCACGCAAACGCCAGTCGCGAGCCCCTCGCGTACCAGCCGTTGAATCGCCTCGATGTCACGGTGCCCAAGCTTGCGGTGCCAGTCGTGCAAGCAGTTTTTCGTATGGTTGGTGGCGGCGGCCTTCGAATCGTGACTGCATACATTGAGGTGGTACAGCCCACCACCCTTGGCCGCTACTCCCGCCACGCTACCGTTGTGTTGGATGACGCATTTGCTGGCGTCGAACGTGACCAACGCACCCTTGTCGGTCAGTTGTCCCACAGAGATGAGATTCGCATCTAACTCTGGAACGAGGAGCACATCTGATAAGATAATTTCTTGTTTCTTACCTTTATCGTCCTTGCAGAAGAGATTGCCGGTTCCTTTTCCGGCGACATCGGCCACGCGCCCGTCGGCGAGTGCAACGGACATTCCCGAGATTGGCTTCAGTTGGTTGAAGAACGCTTCGTCACTGCACATGTGACTCGATGCTCCCGAGTCGACGATCCAGTTCGTTGGTTTCATCGCAGTAGGCGTTGAGTGCGTAGCGAACGCGAACGGCGTCATCACTACCACGTCGTTGCCCTGGGCAACGCGAGCCTTCGGTTTTGGTTGCCTAGCGACGTCCTTCTGCTTCGGGTCGGTTTTTCGTCCAAGCGTGGGGCAATTTTTCTTCACGTGCCCGGGTTGCTTGCAATGGTGGCACACGATGGATTTGGCTTCGACGCGCAAAATGGACTCACCTCGGCCGGATCTCTCGCTTCGCTTGAGGGCTTCATCCAGCAGCTTCCTTTTCACGATGTCCATCGTCAGCTCGTCTTCGGGGCGGCTCTCCAATGCGGTCGTCAGCGTTTCGAATGATGCCGGCAAATCCAATTGCGGCGCGTCCTCGAACAAAACTATCCGGTTTTCCGGTACTTTACTCGCGACCGAAAAAGAAAACTTTTACTTCTAAAACTTCCGAATGGCCCATAACCTATTGGAATGGAGTGGCCGTAGATCGGACAGCGAAATAAAACACGTGTGTGTTCTATGAGCTACTACAGTAAAGTGAAAATTTATTTCTCTAATCTTATTGCTATGCGCACCATGTGCGTTACCATGGTGACATGTTCTAATTCAAATATTTCATGGCATGCTGCGCCTCACGTCGTCATCTCCTACAGTGATCAGAGTCGATATTAGCGCCACGATAGGTCCTAACGTCGATAATGTCGGAGAAGTGCCGTCCATCAATCAGAACGTGGTCGATTTGCGATTCCGTTTGTTGTGGTGATCTCCAGGTGTAACGATATGGGAGGCTGTGCTACGAATGGCCATGTTCTTGGAGGCGGCGAAATCGATGAGGCGTAGGCCATTTTCGTTCGTCAGCTGGTGGGCGCTGAACTTTCCAATCGTCGGTCTGAATTCCTCCTCCTGGCCTACCTGAGCGTTTAGATCCCCTATGATGATCTTGACGTCGTGGTTTGGGCAGCGGTCGTACTCGCGTTCGAGCTGCGCGTAAAATGCGTCTTTGTCATCATCAGTGCTTCCGGAGTGAGGGCTGTGCACGTTTATTATGCTAATGTTGAAGAATCGGCCCTTGATCCTCAACCTGCACATTCTTTCGTCGATCGGCCACCAACCGATCACGCGCCTCTGCATGTCGCCCATGACTATAAAAGCTGTTCCCAGCTCACGTGTGTTGCCGCAACTCTGGTAGATGGTATGATTACCTCTAAACGTTCGCACCATAGATCCTGCCCAACACACCTCCTGCAGCGCTACGATTCCGAACCCGCGGTCCTTCAGCATATCGGCGAGTATGCGGGTGCTCCCGATGAAGTTGAGAGATCTGCAGTTCCACGTACCGAGCTTCCAATCGCAAGTCCCTTTTCGTCGCTGTGGTCGTCGCCATCGGTATCGGTTCGCATTCTTCTCTTGTTGTTTTCCGGTGCTAGTCTTTTTTACGGCTGGCTCGCAGGGCCTGACACCAACCCACTAACCCAGGGAGCTGGGCTTACCTTCCCGGAAGCTACGGGTTCTGCATTGGCATTTCCTCCAACTACAGTGCTAAATAGCTAGGCTCGAGCGCCAGTCTTCGCCTGAAAAACTACAACAAACAAAAAACCCTAGCCCTAGGAAATGTCAATTTCTTGATTTTGCTTTGGCTGACCAAGCCATGTGGGAAATTACACTGTTGAAAATGCTTTGATATCCATGTCACATAACATAAGTGGAACTCCATGGTCAGAGCGAAGGAAAAAGTTGTATCCTTTTCCAGCACGCGAAACTGTTATATCCTTCATAAAAAGCGTCGAACTGTCATTTATTTTGGTAAACAAAAAACATCGGATCCAACCAGTATTCCAGTTTTGGCAAAGAATACAGATACGAAGATTGGCATTTGAGATATGCGCAAAACTAGCTGCTGGAAATCTACTTATTCATTTTTTCATAAATTCATTGAAATCTTCGAAACAACACATCTACGTTTCACATATCGATCTCCCTTTATATTTAAAGTCATAAAACGTATTTTTGACTTGAGTTTACAAAGTATTATTACAATTTATGTCCTATTTTAGATCGCCACGTGCTGCCAGCCTAGATCTATGAGCTCTTTGTTTTACTTCACAGCAATGAAAAATGGTATATGCTGAAAAAAAGTATGGCAATAATGTTATAATGCATTTGACATTTCGATGCCCTGTATACCAGCGTACGAACTCGGGAAGGCATCAACTTTTTGAGCCAGAGTTCCACTTATGTTATGTGCGAACACGCCAATCCGAGCGATGGTATACATCTAGTACAGGTCGCAGCAATAATCATATAGGATAACAGCCGATGTAGTTAATTCATTGCCAGCTGTCAATAGGGCCATAGCATGCACTAAAACGTGTTTGCCAATCTTCCGAAAAAAAATCACGATGTAATGATGTGATCGTGATTTAAAGCAGCCTTTTAGGGAACGAAAGTTAATGGATGTGATATCTGATGATAATTAAGCTTTAGTTACATTGTTGCATTGTGGCTACACAATTAGGTAAAACAATTCTATTTGCAATCTACTTTTGCTATTACAAATCATTGTGAATATCTACTACTTAGGTAGGTAATAATGTTCGATCACTCGCACATAAACTTTAGATTGTAGATAGTTAAATTTCTGTTCTCCTATACAAAACATTCACAATAGAATATGGTGGTGGTATACAAATGAGTCCTTTTTATTGGTTATTTTGTAATGAATAATAAAAACTTTCTCAAAATATTCTCGACATCGAAAAATATTCATAATAGGTATATATGGGTGTTGTTTGGATTAAAGTTCGATTCACCGCCACTTTTTCATTCACAATGTAATATCGGTGTGTTTTGGGTGGTTTTACAAACTACCTGAATCGAGAGAAACACTTACTAGTTAGTAATAGGTTAAATTACAACATCGCTGAGCAACTATCACAAAGTAGATACTATTTGATTAATGTTTTTCTTGTGTATTTTGTTTTGCATAGATCATCGATGGCTTATCATCGGATTTTGACTTTCAATTAAAAACACTGAATCATGAAATTGGTTGTAAATAGTCTACATTCATGAATAATAACCGCAACTCTTCAGTATTGAGGTTATTCATTGAATAATTTTGAGGGATTCAGTAACTCTCAAGTATGTTGAATGCAGAAGGTTTCGCCCGTTATGTTCAAAAAAGTAGCATGCTTACCAATCAATTTTATTACATGATCAGAATTTCTAATCAACAGTCATCTCCAATCCATTGACGCTCTGATTTCACATGATCGCAATTAAATGTACAATTTAAAAATCAACAAAAGTTTCAAGCACATCGCACACTTAAAAGAATTAAAAAAAGGTTTCTCGAGACTTGCGCCCAGTTTTTTTTATCGACGGGAAGACGAACCTAGAATATCATTCGCTTACCTTACCCACAACTCGTATCAAACACCTCAAGCAATCGTTGTCGCTGGGTCGATTCTTGTGGTGGCACCAGATCAAGCGGGATTTTTCCTTTACTGTCGCAAATCGTTAGCAAATCGGGACTATGCTGAAGCAAACTTCGACACACTTCGGGATGACACTTTTCCGCTGCCCGATGGAGAGCGGTTTTCCCATCGCTGTCCTGGATGGATGGGTTGGCTTTTCGGTCTAGTAGGAGATTAGCGACGTCGGTGTGGCCTGTGGAGGAAGAACATAGTGTGAAGATAATGTTGGTACCAGCTCGTAAAAATGATTTGCACCAATTCATCATCTTACCCATCATAGCGGCTCTGTGCAGTGCCGTCGCTCCCCCATGGGTTTGTTCATCAACCCGTATGCCGGCATCGAGTAGTACTCTACAAATCGTCAGATGCCCACTCCGGGCTGCGTAATGTAGAGCTGTATAACCCGAATTGTCCCTTGCGTGTAACTGCCCCTTGTCGATCAGTGATCGTACTTTACCCTCATCATTGTCGATTGCTGGAGTAGATTGGAAAAAAGGATACTTAGCTGGGATCGTCCCAATAACCCCAAAGTCCAAGATCTTACCAGCCGTCCAAATCCCTCGTTCAAACTCCAGCTCGTCCAACGATTGCGATGCGGTGGTTGTCTTACTGCAGTTGCACTGCTGTTGATGATGATGATCTCCGTGCTGCTGGTCGTGGTGGAGATGCGGATCCATTGCTTTGCTGTTTGCTGTGGGCTTTGACTCCGTTGGTCGACTTCGGTGGCGAAAGCTTCGCGATGGTACGTCGGATGAAAATAGGCAAGGCAACACAAGGTCAATTAGGACACAGGCACAGTACGATGACAACGGCGTGAATCAAACTGGTATGCGAAGATTTTACACAATACACTAAGAGGTAGAAGGATGCAGAGATGCTACACAAGACTACGTTTTTTTTTTGTACAAAGTAGGCTGTTATTGCGCAGGAGGAATACAAGTTGGATGGCTCCAGTGTGTGGCTTAGATGCTTAAAATAACGGCGACGCACGCCAACCGCAGTAGGCATGCATTAAAACAATTCAACTATACAGCTCTACAGCTCACGCTGCAGCGTCCACACGACTTCCGCCTCGCCGGTGCTCGAGATGACCTTGTAGCCCAGCTGGGCCAGCGAGTTGATGATCAGCGAGGGGGCCACCTTGATGACCACCCCGTTGTCGATCGGGATCGAGCTGATCTGAAAGCGCTTCGATAGGGCCTGCACCTCGTCCGTGGAGCAACCGAAGATCGAGCTGTCCCGGGCGTACAGCGATCCCCTCACGAACACGTACGCGTAGGTTCCCTCCGACGGGAGGATCGGAATCGGCACCGTCACCAGGTTGTTCGTGAGCGAGTGCTGGTTCGTCGTAGAATTGGGCGATTCCATCTTCGGAAAGTAAACAAACGCAACAGCGCGTACAAACAAACACACGTAAAAGTACGGTTATTCAGCTACGAGGGTTCACCAAAAAAAACTAAATCCAAGGTTCCGCCACCTCCGTGTTCTACTCCGGCACGTCAATCTTATTGCTGGGTGGGTAGTTATTCACCTCGCGGCCAAAGTTGGCCAGGTTCTCGCGCTCGACGATGGCCGACGATGTTTCGCTGACGAATGGTTCCGGGTCGTGAAACTCCTTGCGCATAGTCCACATATACTCGTTGTAGTCCTGTTTGACCGCGGTCGATGAAGAGGCAACCACGCGGTATCCGAGTACCTGAGGATGAAGGAGAATAGAAACAATGAGATGCCTGAAGCTTAAGGAAGTTTGAAATTAGGTGGACTTTCCGTACTTAAACTGATTAATATCAGGTTTATATCAGGGACAAGATAGCTTGGTCTAGGGCGCTATCAGTTTTGTTCGAATACAGAAGGTGCTGATTTTAATCCCTGATCTATCTCTTTACTCCTATAGGATGTATACATATAATTTCTTCCTATTGATATAACTCGTGTTCAAAAATCCGCTTCACTTCTTTCCAACTTCACAACACAATGCAAACCACCATATCACACCTACAAGTTAAGCAACCAGCGAATGGTGCCGCATCATCTTCAGAGTAATCAAAACACAATCACCCCATCCCCCCGCGTGGTCATTAGTTCTGTAGTAGACTAAGATGTATCCATAAGTAATATATGTCAGAATAAAGAAAGTTCAAGCCTGTACCACAAGTATTTCTCTAAGACTCCCTACAGTTCATACAAATTTTATTATTAGTCCATACAAAATGGTCATTGGCCGAACCCCCCCCCCCCCCCCCCCCCCTAACGACCACGTGGTTTATGGACAGCCCCTATTGCATTACGCCCGACATCCACGCACCAATGTGAACCCGACATCAACATGAACTTGCATAGACGCAGAGAACTCAACGATCTGCCTAGGGCAAGCGATTGCAATCATCACTTTCCCATATCTACATGGACTTGCAACCTGACATAACAGACGCCATTCTCGCCTAAAAATAGAAGACCACCAACACCTGCATGCTAAATTACAAGATGCCTGCTATCTCATTGGTTCTGATCGAAGATTATATCATGGAGAGACAGGTGGTATTCGTACCATGGTAAAATTTATCAAGAAAAATCTTACAAGACTGTCTTGAACGAAGATAAAAACCAGTGCAACTCATTTCAAGATAATTGTACCATGGTCCAAAAACCAAACAGTATATCCAAGGTATAAGTTTCACTATTGTCAGTTCATAAGGCTGAAGTGGCCTCAACACTCCCTAGTCCTCGGAATACGGGCTGGGGACGAAACCACGCCTGCTTCTCGCTGCCTTGATAATATCAAGAAATGATCCGGGGTGGGTGGGTATCGTAATTTTACCGTGAGTACCGACGTGCCGACATAGGGTGTCCGTCAACCCCCGATCATCTCGAAGACCCTTTTTTCATGTCGCCGGTTCGGGTTCAACTTAGTGGGCTGCCACCACAACAACGACATACCAAGGAGACTTCAGCGCTGCCAACTGTCCTACAGAATGATCGAGTTCGATCGGAGGAAACCAATATAAACTGAATGTCGAGGCTATGATCACATTAAACTAAACAGGTTCTTTCGTTACGACATAAGGTGTAAACTTGACGCCCACCTCCCTATTGTTTCTTAAATTTATTCCTTGGATTCCTTGGATACCTCACTCCCGAGAACTAGAGTTTATGGCGAGTCCTTTCCTCTCGTTGATCTCACCTCCCATGATGAAAAACGCCATCGTCATTTCCTACAGACTCAACGTCCATGCTTAGACCGTCAACATCTAAGTCTTGGTACTGCTTTACACAGCACTAAATAGATGTAAGACACCCATAAAATCATCCTAATTTTTAGTTGTACGATCACGTTTGGTTAGACGGCACATTATGCCCCACCTTCCCCTACTTCCTGTATTGAATAGTCTACGTCAAGTTCCGTCCAGTTGCCCACGAACACTACTGAGCATGTGTGTTACGTCTAGTATTTGTCCGCATTCTTGGCGATAGGTGGCATATTGCCACCGAATCTTGACCCATGAATGAACCGAGTATGGCTGATTCTCAGCCGAGTCAGAACCTTCTGATCTCTAGAGTTTTCCACATCACTCTACTCTTGTAAGCTTCTTGGTTGTAATTCCACGTGTAGCTCGAGGTGTGTTCAGAGGGTTGCGTCACAGAGAGGAACCGAAGTTACCACATGTGGAGTATGACGCCCCTGATATGCTAGAACGTCGTCCGTCTCATTTTCTCTGAGATGCCTGCGTGTCCATGCACCCAGACAAAAGTTTTAAAAAAAGACACAGACACGTTTAATGCTTCCAGTGAGCTTTTTTTTTGCTCTTTCAAGGAAGCACGACACTAGACAACGGACTAGCATGCAACGCCCAGTGGCACAGCCGAAAACTTTTCCTGACAACTGCGGCGGGAATCGAACCCGCGCTGCTTAGCACGATGCGACTAAAGGCTTGGTGACCTTAGCCGCACGACCACGAAGCCACACAGTTATGTTAGTATACTCTTGCACATCAATCAACCAAGGGTGTCCGATATTTTCATGCTGTATGGCGTTCATATAACTCACGAAATCTGAGAATACAACGGCTATACATGCTTGCAGCAATAATTCCACAAAAAAAAACGGGTTATAGCCTCTCAAGAGACGCCATAACCTACTTCCTTTTGTGCTCATAAACCATCGTTGAACATGTGTGGTCAATCTGCTTACGAAGATGCAACATTTCTGAAGATAGCCAGAGCTACTTCAGGGTTGGCATTAACGCCGTATGCGTCCCTTACTAGACAGTCGACCTTAGGGACATAAATAGGTGAGGCCTAGTGGCTAACGAAGGGAGGTCCGTCGACGTAAGATCGTGCCACTGGCTCAAGACACGCTGAACCACTCTACTAAGTTATCCCCCTAGGTACTACTAAGCATCCCACCATATAGATGATTCGTGTTCTGGACCCGCGCAGTCTTATTCGTCTTGTGCTATGAAATGTACCAAATGAAGATATAGTAGGAAAATTTCATTGCACTGAGGTTCCATAATATTTAGCATTGCGGTGTTACCTCTGCTCCAGGATTCAGATCCATCAGGATCCCTAGCTACCTAGTACTTTAGTCAAAGTGTTACGAGAGCGCCCATTCAGGGTCCGGAGAATGTTCAACTTAGCGTTGAGTTTCTCCTTCACTTGCTTGGCGTGTATGATACAGAGATAAGCTTTTTATTAAGAACTAGCTAACCCGACGTGGCTACACAGATAAACTACCATCACTTGGTGGAAATGTTTCACGAAACATTTTGACGTGCAACAACACTCACAGAAGGCGCTAGTGTGAAACGTCCAGTGCAAAGAAAAACGATGCCCGCGCCTCTGGTTGTGAAGGCCACAAAATGGAGTCGAATGCAAATACTAGTGAACTGATCGGTACCAGGCTCAACAGAGAGAGATGGAGTGATGCAGGGTGGAGCAGAAGAAAAATTCACTGTAGCAATACAGATGAAAATAATGACGATTAAACACCTTGGCAAACTATGTGTATCATACACTCAGCGAAAAAAACTAGCGAAATTCATCGAAATACCTTATGAAAATTTGCTATACCTAACTAATTCTTATGGATGCCATAAGAATACCTTATGAAAATTTATCGTGCTTGCTATGACAAATTTCATAAGATAGACTTATGAAAAGAACAAAACAATCTTAAAATGATGCAGACTGGATTCGATCCATTAACGTCGGTATCACCGAGGCCGTGTTTTATCCACACGGCTACCGACGCTTGAGACTAACATGTTGCTAAACATGAATAAAAGCCAAGCTGTAAGACGATTTTACGTCATAGAGTGATCTTATGAAATTCATCCGAATCATTATGAATTATTTAAAGGCTGTTTCATAAGTTGGGTCTTATGGAAATCCTAAGGTTATTTGGCACGTTTCTTTTAATCTATGAAGAAACGACCACACGAACATAGTAAGATAGGTGAATCGCTGAAAACATGGAACGGAACGATATGTGAAGCTTTTATGCAGCTGTAAGTGGTGCGCAGCAGACGACTTCGTGTGTCATTACCCGATTTATACAATGCTCGGGAAGGCCACTTACTGGCAGTTAACCCTAGTGGGATGTTGGGGTCAACACATCTTAGGAGGGTTAAAATAATGACTAAAATAACAATGAAAGTATTCCTAGGAACAGGATTAACCCGGGAGCGTTCGCGTCGTGTACTGAGTACACGCACCACGAAAAATGCACGCATGTGGTACCGTAAACCGGGGTCAAATTGATCTCCGGGTCGAAATTTATCAAACGCTTTTCTGTTAGTTGAAGCATACTTTAAATAGTTTCCTTACAAGTTACGTGCTGTTTGAATCTGATACTAAACGATATTTGGAAAGAATCTATTCGGTGTCAGGCCATTCGGCCGAAGGTCATTAGGCCGAAGGCCATTCGGCCGAAGGTCATTAGGCCGAATGGTCATTAGGCCGAATGGTCATTAGGCCGAATGGTCATTAGGCCGAATGGTCATTAGGCCGAATGGTCATTAGGCCGAATGGTCATCAGGCCGAATGGTCATTGGGTCTTCTTCTTGCCGTTACGTCCCCACTGAGACAAAGCCTGCTTCTCAGCTTATTAACTGAGAGCTTCCTCTGCAAATGACCATTTTGCATGTGTGTATCGTGTGACAGGCACGAAGATACTTTATTGATGCTGAATCTACTGATATTTTACCCATGAATTTTTCCTTCTTTTAAATATAGGCTGTTCTTTCTAGTATCATTGCTGAAATAGTTTTTGGCGCTGAAACTGCTGATATTCAATTCATAAATTTTTCCTTCTTTAAAACATAGGCTATTCTTTCTAGTTCCATTGTTAAACTAGTTTTTGTCAAAAATGGTTGGAAAAGGTAAAAACAACGGCTAACTTTCAATTCGTCCTGATGACCATTCGGCCTAATGACCATTCGGCCTAATGACCATTCGACCTAATGACCATTCGGCCTAATGACCTTCGGCCTAATGGCCTTCGGCCTAATGACCTTCGGCCTAATGACCCAGCATCAATCTATTCCACGTATGCTTTATCTATCAGAAAAACGACTGATCAATTTCTAACCGGAGCTTAATTTGACCCCGGTTTACGGTACAAAGCGTGAGCGCGGCGTCGCTGCAGGGCGCTGTCCATAAACTACGTAGACTTTTTTTCGGCCATCACAGACCCCCCCCCCCCTCCCCTCTCGTGACTTTTGTTCATACAAAATTTTCGAAATTTGTATGGAGCGTAGACTTTGGCCAGACCCCCCCGTCCCCCCTAAGAGTCTACGTAGTTTATGGACAGGCCCCAGGTAGTCAGAGACGCGACTGCTCGAGGGTTAATATAGCTGATGACTTTCAAAAGTAGAACCGCCAACGGAATGAGATTAACCTTCACGTACCCGACCACCGACAACTCATTTTCAAAATGCTGGCATTTCGTCAATTTTCATCCGATTTTTTTGAAGTCGCCCTCAATTGATCATAAATTGGTGCTAGTTTATTATACTCAAGTGGCCATGCAATATCTGGAACCATTTCGGGGATATTCCGGATTGTGTTGGGGTCACGGGGTTGCCATATTTGCTAAAAGTGATTGTTTCGTTTGTTATTGTGTTTAAACCATCGATTTTCAGTGTGATTTTCATTGCAAACAGTAAAACACAACTGCGATAACCAGATATGAATAATTGGACCCATCTGGGTCCCCGTGACAGGTTCCGGGGGGCCTTCTTGAAGTCACTTCCGGTTTTCAACCTAAACATGCCGTGCGACATATCAATCTTCATGATTTCGAATGACTAAGCCAGAAACGATAGACTGAAGTCTGTATCGACTAATATGGCCATTCTGGAGCATCTAGCACAGGTTCCACGGGGGTGTCATCGGGGACATTTATGGTTTGCAACCAAAACATGCCGTCGCAACATGCAATCTCCATGATTTCGAAAGAATGAGGCAGATAAAAATGACTGAAGCATGCAATAACTGATATGGCCACTCCGAAACACATGGAACAGGTTCCGCGGGGGCCTCTCAAACACAATAACACACGAAATAATCACTTTTAGCCATTTGGTTAAGCATAAGCCTACCCCACCCCCTGACCCCAGTACAATCCGGAATATCTCCAAAATGGTTCCGGATATTACATGGCCACTTGAGTATATTTTTTTGAAAATGAGTTGTCGAGGGTCGAGTACGAAGCAAGCAAACTACAAAAAACAATCAAGGCTGCTGGGAGGATAAGGTCTTGGTCGAACTTCTTAAGCGCGGAAGCGATAAGATCCATAAAAAACCACCAGACTCTTATAAAGATTCGAACATAGGAGTACGAAGAATTAAACAACAGCTGGTCGGATGTTCATGTGTACCCAACATACAAGAAAGGCCACAGACTAGAGCAGGCTATAATGGATCACTAAAATAACTAAAACGGCCGCTATGAAATGAACAGATAGCGCCACCGTAGCCTTGTGTGTTTGACGTAACTCAACTGCTGTCACTGTGTTACAGTCCATATAACGTTGGCTCTTTTGTTTTGATGCGGTGAGTAGCGGAAAAGTTGACCTCAATGATCCATTACACAGAAATTATCCTTTTTGATTCGGCATACAAGAAACTCGGGGACTCGGCAGAACAGGGAGCGATGTAGGGGAGCAAAGTAGCCGAAAACGAATCCACCGGAAAAATAAGAGAAGGCATGAGAAAAATTTGATTGTACAGACGCAAGAGAGTATGAAACAGAATGATATGTGGCGGTTTTACGGAATTGTCAATGGCGTGCGGAGAAAAGGAGGTGGAGCACGATTCAGTGAAGAGAAACGGGTTATGATAGAGTATGATCGAAGATGGTTTTCCGGAGAAGCTGATTAGACTAATTTGTACGCCGCTTGACGGATCGAAATCAAGTGTACGGGTGGTAGATGAAATTTCGTCATTGTTTCTGATCTTAGACGGACTGAAGCACGGACATGAATCGTGAATTTTGAATGAATTCGATCAGAGAGCCTTTGGAGTCTTCGAACGTAAAGTGCTGCGAACAATATTAAGCTGTGAATTGGAGGAAGGCATCTGGCGGTGTCGCATGAACTACGAATTGTACCAAGTATACAGGGTGTTAGGTTCCTGAGTGCAAACCTTGGGTGATAGAGGAACATAAATGGTGAAAA